>NW_026591711.1:1828129-1992997 GCF_907164565.1 Psammomys obesus | reverse complement strand
CTTCTTCTTCTTCTTCTTCTTCTTCTTCTTCTTCTTCTTCTTCTTCTTCTTCTTCTTCTTCTTCTTCTGGACTCAGAGGTTAAGGGCACTAGCTGTTCTTACAAAGGTCCTGAGTTCAATTCCCAGAAACCACATGATAGCTCACAACCCTCCATAATGAGATCTGATGCCCTCTTCTGCCCTGTAGGCACACATGCAGTACAGAATACTGTATAAACAATGCATAAATAAATCTTTTTTTAAAAAAAGTTAAGAACAACTGAGTTTTTTTTAACACCAAATTAAAAATAATAAGTATAATTTTCTAGCCTTTACACGGACATCCGTTCCACTGCAAACCTTCTCTAAGATTGCTCACTAAGATTGCTACACCAGAAAACCTTCCTCCACAGGTTAGATATATTAGGACTGAGAAGGACCATCAGTCCCTAACATCACAGATACAAGCTGCCTGTGACTGGGGTCCATCAGAAAAACAGTGGCCAGTGATACTGGATTTGACAAGGACAGGTGTTGTTCAGACTTCAAAGTCAATACTAAACTAAGATCAATGGCAAGACTATAAATGCCCTGGCAATTCTCCATAGGCTTACCTCTAGGATATGGCAGTGGGGGAAAAAACTAAGTCTCCTGTGGTCATTGCATTCTCATATTGAGGGAAAAACCAAACATCTGCCTTGTTATTCCATGAGGAAGGACCGTAGTCAAAACTACGGCTGTTCCACACGCAGCTCACGAGTCCATGTGGTACCAAAGTGAGGACATGCCTGGCTCTCCACCCACAGGGTCATCCGTCAATAAAGCAGGTCAATGATGCTCTGAAAATGGGCTCCGCGGATACTCAGAGATGACTGCAGTTGCAGCGGTGTGTCCTGTGCAGGGACTCTCGTTCTGAATAGGATACTTCCATGTCAGGATGTCCTGTTCCCCATGTGATAGCCCCATGTTTGGATGTCTTAGTCTGCATAGGATGCCTCCATTTAACAAACATCTTACCAAATGTTAACTGCACTGTTATGTGTGCATCGAAACTTGTAGCATATGCTTCATGCCACAAGACAGATAAACACCAAACAGGACCCAGATCCCACTATGCACAATTGTCGTCTCAGTGTGGCTCTTGCTGTCGAGCACCCCACGATCAGGAGAAAGTCTGGACGGCAGAACTACAACCGTTCTTCAGCACGGCAGTGCAGCGTTTCTGAATTGCGTCTCAATGTACTTATCTGTTATTCCTATGAGTAAGTGTGTATTGGGTAACTACTGTGTTCCAGACACTGCTCTAGGTCCTGGAGGAGCAGCGACTAAATTTATCATTTTAATGGGAAGGACGTGAAGAACAGTAACAAGACTCCCCTTCCTGTCTGAATGAAGAATGTAAGAAACCCAGGAAACTTGTAAGTCAAAAACAATCTTCTCACCTTCATTTTATACATGGGGAAACTGAGGCTCAAAGCATACATGGTAACACCGTGGCAGGACCGGGGCCTGTGACTGTCATACAGCAGTGAGCTGTAATGATCCAGTATCATGTGGTTCTGGATTACCACCTCTTAAGGAGGTAATGGCGATGATGTAAGAGTGGAAGTCATGTCACCCTTGGCTTCTGAAGCTTGAGTTTGCGTCCTACAAATCTCCAAACTGATCCTTGCCAGCTGGGAAGAATAGTGGACAAACAGGAAGGTGGAGGTTATAAATTGGGCCTTTAAAAAAATATCTTAATCCATTTGAACAAATATTTATTGACATATGGGTGACAAGTTGATGCTGTGAGCAGTTGGAGATTTCACGATAAATAGACTAGGCTTCCTCCCCTCAGGAAAGTTACTGTGTGCTGAAAGAGACAGATGGCATACAACTACAGTACATATAGAATATGATAAATGCCATAATAAAATTACAAATGCCTGTGGGTGCAGAGAGAGAGATGAATGCCAGTTCCTCCATAAAGCGTTTCCTAATTTCCCCAAATGGAATCTGCAATGAAACTTGAAAGATGGATGGAACGTTAATGGAAGGAGAAAGAGGGGGCTCTCCTCCAAGGTAATGGATTCTCTGAAGGTCAAAGGGGAAAACATCCAAGATCCAAAGAAGACACAACACAGCAAGGTGAGAGCTTCTTGGCCACTGGGCAGTCCTGTTCCTGAAATGCCAGCAGGGGGCATCTTTGCAGCAAGATGGATGTGAGTCCTAGAAATAACAGAAAGACACCACAGCCATTATGTTTGCTAAAGTACGTGCAAGACATCCGAAACAAGGTCATTCACATGCACGCAGTATTTCACAACAGCCCTTTGAGAAGGACAGCCGGAGAAGGTTGTATTGTTGAGGGGTATGCAATGTGCCTGAGGTCATACTGAGCATCAGGGACAGGATTCGCTGTCTACAGCGATGTCCTCATGCCTGGTGAGGTGGTTACTTCTTTTCCTCGGAGTTGTGAAAATTCATCCTAACCAACATGATTAAGGAATAAAAAGTAGCGTCTCTGTAAAAGGCATGTTTAGGCAACAACCTGGGTCAGCAAGACTAGGCACTTGCCATGGAGACTTGAGCTCTCTGGCTATCCTCACCATCTGCATAGGGTTTTGGCTGTGCTCGCATGCTCAGGCGTCCATTAGCCAGATCAGATTTATTTAAGAGACTGCCCAAGATGCTAAGAGTTACAACCATCTCCAAGATCAGAAACGAGTCCGATGAGCCTTCCGTGGACTCTGCCCTAACCACAGCTCTCTTCACCACTGCGTACCTACTCCTAATGCCCTCCTTGTAGCTTGTCTTCCCATCCTGCCTGCTAGGAGAAGAATCCTGTCTCGCCCTCGTCATCATAGAGAACACAGGGCACAACCAGCTCTCAGTTTTCCTTTCCCAAAGGAAAAAGAGAGACTTACTGGCTGGTGCACCCGGCAGCAGGGATGGTTACTATTAGCCATCTTGTGTGATCTGAGGAGAATGAGGGGATGCCATCCTTGGATCCACTAACTCCTGACATTCAGGCACGGTGGACTCAACTTACACCTCCATTCGTGGCGTGTAAATGATGCAAGGTCAGACCCATCAGGCCTACTCTCTTTTCTGTGATACGCTCAGCTTCTCTGGCCTGTTCCACCTTGGGAACCTGGAGATGTCTGGTACCCAGCTAGGTTCAGGAAGGAGGTGAGGCCTGCTGCCTCCCATTCTAGCTGCACTGTTAAGATGGTTACAGTGAAGTGGACGGCTACATGGCTTTCTGCATAGGATCTCAACTTACTGAGTGTTTTTTAACGTACTTTGCATTTTCAATATGCCCCACAAATGGATATGGTCCCCCTCCCACACACACACACACACACTGGAAGTGTCCAGAATGCAGTGAGTGTTGAATAGTAGGAAGGAGAAGACCCAGGTCTGGGCCAGCCTCTGCTTGAGAAGGTCACTGCACTTTTCAGCTCCGTTCCCTCGCTTGTAACGTGCTGCTTGTGTGTGTACTCATGACCATCTCCTGGGAGAACCGTTAAGGCTAGAATAACCATTGGCAGGAGAGTACAGCGAGAAGCGCCCCCAATACTAAGGACTCACTACTTTTGTTGTCATTATTTATCATAATGGACAAAGTTTCTTATTGCTGGAAAAGTGGGGGGTGGTATTTGGTAGACACCACCCTGTGTGAGATACTTTTTGCAGAACCCGGTCCAAGGCACTAAAACTTTGCTTCCAATTGGCACCACCCAGGGCTCTACATAAAATCTGGACGCATGGCTCCAACCCCAGGGTTAAGAAAGAACAACAAAGGTTGGAAGATGTTGCCACAACCTCTCAAACCAATGGAAGAGAATATGCATGAAATCAGAACCAAGGGTTCAAGTCTCACCTTCCACAGAAAAACAGAACAAACGAAACAAAACAAAACAAAACAAAACAAAACAAAAACCCTTCCATAACATCCTCAGTCTGTAGGGAATACAGTGCCCAGGCTGGTTTTGATGAATGTGGTAGTGGCACCTACTCTGAGGCGGGGACAGTGCTCTCTGAGATCCAACCTCTGGGAAACCACCGGGCAGGGAACAAAGTGGGCATGCTTTTAACAAGCATTCCAGGTGACCTCAGCGTCCCTGATCTTTTGTGTGGTAGAGCATTTGTGGACACAAGGATGAAGTCAATTCAATTCTCGCAAGCCCTGGGCTCCCCAGCTGAGAGGAACAGAGCACAGCCTGAGGCTCACTCGATGCTTCTCTCTTCATCTGGCCTCAGCCTTCTTTCCCCCCAATTCAAAGTGATCTTTAGAAGACTTCTAATAAAAACAGGTTAGACTATTTTCACTTAAAAATAAAATGCCAAACTTTTTTTTTTTGTAATGAGGTTTCTTAAGCAGTTCTTGTAAAAGCTTCTAACTTACTAGCCTCATGGCTCTAAACCCACTCACTTCCTTTTAACTTAGTTTCTGAAGGATTTTGAGTGATGGGCTCTACAAACCTGAGTTTCTTTTTCTAACTGCAGACTGGCACCCACTAACATGGCTTTGACCCTTCACAAGTCACCCTATGGGAACACATGACTAGCACACTGGCCTAGAATCCTAACGGAGGTGAGGGGAAGTAGAGATGCTTTTTTATAATATTAAAATGTAGGACAAGACTGGAGAGTTGGCTCAGTGGTTAAGAACACGTAGTGTCTATTCAGGGGATTCAAATTCAGTTCCCAGCACCTGTATGGGGCAGCTTGCAACCACCTGTAACTCCAGTTCCAGATCTGATGCCCTTTTCTGGCCTCTGCAGGCATTTAGACCCATGGACACAAGCCTATGTCAACACAAATGCACACACATACAAACATAATTCAAAATAAAATCCTTTTTAGAGTAGGGACACTGAAGAGTATGTTAATATCGTGCCCTACAGTGTCCTGAGATGAATCTTGGTGTAGTAATTCCCATAACCCATGCCATGCCAGCCCCCAGGACTTTTCCTCGGCAAATTAGAAAGCACATAGAACATTCAACTGCCCACAGTTCCTTCTCTAAGCCAACTGCTGTCTGTGTGTCTGTGGTGTCTGACCGCACACCATTCACACGTTCTAGGGTGGAAGTTATATAAACGGGGCCAGCTGGCAGCATCGGTTCACTTCCCAGTCTGATCAGGTTTGTGTCTAAAGTCTGCCCAGTAAGTAGAATCCTGGCACCTCAGGGGAATTTGTGTGGGGCTGGAGTCCCATTAAGGACAAGGATGTACTGTGCAGACACGTGCCTGGGAGACAATCTCCGGGAAGAGATCAATTGCCAGCATGTCCATTATTCCTGGCCCACATAAACCTCCACACGACGTCCTCATAAGCAACGCCCGGTCCTCCACAACAGCGACGACTCCCCTAAGCACAGTGGGCCGCCTGCAAGCTGCCTTCACTTATATTGGACTGGCTTGTTTCTATAATGAAAGGAAAATGGGATCTTGGAAGTGTTTCTAGTTTGAATAAAAACAAAATTGAAAGAAGGGGGGAAAAACACAAAAGGAAACAAATAGTGTCCTTTGATGTCCATTCTGGCTTAATCAGCAGGCTCCTCTTCTGACCGGGTGGCAGCCCGTGGTCTCAGAAGTCCTCCTATGCACTGGATGAGTGTCTTTCCCTGTGGGGAGAATCCTTAAAACTCCTCTCACTCAGAAACCCAAAGCAGGGTCACCATGAAGCTTTCTCTCTATTAAGCAGGAGACAGACGGAGAGCTTGCCTAGGCAGAGAAGGAACGTGCTGACCAACAGCTTCAGGTGAACACAGCCATGAACGGAGAAGAAAGTTGCTCATGCCATGAATAGAGAGCCGCAAACTCCAAGACCCTTCCTGGCTAAACTCCATGGCTCGGAACAAATGCCAAGCCTTTCCAGTCTGCCCTTAGAGCACTGTCAGGTTGGTGCTATGGCTACGTAGTGATGTGTTCCTGCCGATACAAGCCTTCATTTCTAAATATGAAGGTGATGCCAAAGTGAGCCACCGTGGGTGGAATGCCTGCTGCCCTTGACTCTGCTCAGCGTCATCCCTCCTAAGTTCGTCTGGTACCACACCATAGACCATTTCACAGATGGAGAAATGCGGCTGACGTGAGGTCACGCCTGCCAGAGGCAGCTTGAGGAGTTACGCTTGTGTGTGTGCCTAGATGCCTGGCCCTTCGTCACCCCATCGTCAGGAAGGATTCGGTTTTGTTTAAACAAACATTAGAACTCCCTGAACAAATCAAGGACTTTCCCCTCCCCAGCAGAGCCATCCTTCTGCCCTACGATGGATGCTCCCTGACCTGTAAGGGCCCAGGCCTCACATCTGCTCTCATCTCACATCATCCCCTGAGTCACTGCCTACGGCCGTTGATCCAAGTAACCTGTCTTACTGCCAACTCAGATTTGTTTTACACCCTTGTGGGTGTAAAAGAACACGTGCAATCACCCTACAAAGGCAGCCCTGGTGGCTCCTGTAAGTATTCAAGAAGATACTGACGGATGCCTACAGATTCATCAAAAGAATTTCCAGCAGCTGGGATTCCACGGGCTCCGAAAGCTGCCTTGAGGGTAAGTAACATCATTCACTCACCAGCCACTTTATTGTGTTTTTTTTTTTATATTAGTCTTACAACCTTGTATCTGTGCCCTCGGGGACTTGCAAACTCCTTCTGCAGGGCCTGAGGGACTCCTATCACATGCTATTACAAAGCATGATGCATTGTAGGACTTGAAACGTATTGCCTTCTTGAACCAAGCAATTCTTGGCAGGTAGTTCTTGGGCGTGGGTACTCACTCCCCAGCATCAGGGCTTGGGGCTGGGTGTTCCTTAGCGGTGTGTTGCTGCCTGGTGTTTTTCTGAAGCACGCATACCTTCCGATGGAATGTCAGAAGTACCTTCTTCTTTAAACTGGATACTGTTGGCTTCCTAAGGCCGGGCCCTGGGAGTGCCTGGAGGGAAAGCCCCGCTTTCTACAATATCACCTCTTCTTAAGGACAAGAAGAAGCAAACAAAGGCAAGTGACTAGACTCGCTGTGTCAGAAATATAAAATAAACTCACTTGTGTCTTTCCTTGGTACCAGAATATAGTAAATCACAATACACATATAAAGGATAGTGGGTTTGTCAGCAGCAATTTGCCAAGTAGTTCTGACTTCCTTGACGGCCGTCTGGGGTAAACAGAGATTTGTTTTCTCATGACTAAATATTAATTCTTACATCAGACACTACGAAGTATGTGTGTGTGTGTGTGTGTGTGTGTGTGTGTGTGTGTGTGTGTGACAGAATGGTTACAAAGAGTTAAGAGGCCTCAGAAAAATTCATGATGATTGGAAAATTCCTAACTGAGAGGCAGAAAAGCAAAAGGTGACAGAGGGCCCAGAGAGATGACTTGGCATTAAGATCATGTACTGCTCTGCCAGAGAACCTAGGTTCAATTCCCAGCACCCACGTGATGGATGGCTCCTAACTGTAACTCCAGTTCTTAGGGAATCTGGTGCCCTATTTTTTGGCATCCATGGGCACCAGGTGTGTACATGATGGATGTATTCAAAACACACATTAAAAAAAAATAGTAAAGGATGACGAAGATGCGAGAGTCTCAGGGGGAAGGGTGTGGAGGGTGTCAGACACTTGGTCAACTGATGGAAAAGTTGTTGCTGTAGAGCCAAGTCTAGGCTTCCTGTTGAGCTAAAGAAGCACAGTGAGGGATGCTGGAGGCAAAAGTGGATCCAGACAAGCAAGTAGACAGATGGATAGCAGTTCAGGCAGGCCACGTCGCTAGCAGGAACCAAGCTGAGCTGAAGCCCATGGGACAGATGGGAGTTTTCTGCCTGCTGGTCTCTTGATACACATCCTGGGTGGTCACATGACAGGCCTGTGGGTCCACCGCCATTGCAGCCGTAGGTGTCATTCTCTTTGCGGGCTCCAGGCAAGAGTTTGCCATCTTTCCTGGTCCTAGAGCATTTGGCAAGTTCCTCCTGGTTTTTCCGATGTGGTTTTCATGGGTTCATGTGCTCCCACAATCCCACCTTGCTCTGACGCGCCTGTAAGGGCGCCCTTGGCACTTTCAGGAGCGTGTCTGTCAGTTTGTGCCTTGTGGGTTGTGCTGGATGGTGCTCTACATGTGTGTTCTCAGCGCTCACTCGGATACCTCTGATTTACACTCAGATGAAGTCAGTCTCTCAAGACAAAGGACAGCCAAGAACCCCACAGCATACCCAAAATGGAGTAATGCAGGACAGAGCACAGGCTGCTCCATACACAAGAAAAGACCCCGAGATTTCTTGAAGGTCTACATCGCAATATGATCTTTTGCTCACTTTTACCAATAAAATAAGGTCACTAGCCTCGGGGAACCCGCTCCCATACAACCTGAAAATCACTAACAATACCCTGGACTCCCTAAAGCTGAAGATACAAGAGTTGATTAAGATTAATTTCCCCATTTAGAAATTTTTTCGGTGGGGCGGGAGAGGGCACTTCAACCCTGTCACCGAAGCACACACCCAAGCCCCATGCATGAATGATTTGATTGCAGCCTGCAGCCCTCTTGGGCTGGGTTCCTACAGCTCAGGGGAGCTGGTGAGAAGCAGGGCGAGGGGTTCATATTGCCACACCACCACTATCCTCCCTGTAGTTATACTGTCCTCCTGAGCAGGATGAATATTGTCATTAAGCTTGAGACCGAAGCCCACCCGTCGCTCTCTTTTTCTGAGGTGACCTGCTGATCCTATGACTACCAGAGCAGCAAGAAACATCTGCAGCTCCAATGAAACACATAAGCCAGCATAGTCCCCAGATTAAAGGGCAATAGACTTCCTGAGACAGGAGATCCTTCCCTCTTTGTGGGGGGAGGGGGTGGGGTGGCTGGCTGGCTGGCTGCTGCTGATGCATGCCACGGTTTCTCTCTAGCTCTTGCTGTCCTGTCCAGACCCATTTGAGCAGAGCACCAGCAGGGTGTGTGGCTGCCTGTGCCCAGTAGCTCCCTCCCGAACCCCCAGCTCAGAACAGAGCCATCTAGACACTGATCAGGCTGCTGCCGGGCTTCCCTCTGCGAAGCCCAAGAGACAGATGCAGGGGACGACAACAGCTGCAGCGCTGACTTGGTCTTGACAAATGGGCCTGTCACTCTTCCTATTGATTAGCAATATTATGACATTTCCCTTCAAAAAGCGCAGATGTGGCATGGCTAGTGACAAGGCCCCGTGGCTCTGGGTGGAGAAGAGGGTTGGCCATTGTTTACACTTCTCCCCGTGTAGCTGTGCGGCTTACGGGAGATCAAGAAGCTGAGCGTCCGGGAGCATTCTCGGGATTTCATGACAGTAATCCTCAGGCAGCTCTGCGAACCTGGAGACATGAGCATGTGGCAAGCGTGCTGGCATGTCCTATGGGCTTGGAAAGTGGCTCTTCCCCTGTCTCAGCAGAGCCGCCCTTGAGGTTTCTGGCCACATAAATCAAAGCTAGGAGGGCATTGCCATTCCTGTCCCATGAAGGGGATGGAGGAATTGTCAGTCAGTGCTTCATCGCCCTCTCCTTTCCCGGTGCACCTTCGCCCTTCTCACCCTGCTCCGCCGAGGCTGAGGTGTATGGGGGGAGGGGGGAATGCAGCTCATTTCTTTCCTTGCATGAAGCATTAGGATGGTAATGTGCCTACTTTAATTTCCAGGGGCATTCCACCCCCCCCCCCAACCTATTCCCCACATTAGTCCCATGTTAAGAGAAAACAACGCTCAAAATAAGTCTGTTTAGGAGGGGGAGAAAAGAAAAGTGCATCATGCCGTCCAACATATGGTCCATTTTGAGGTAAATTACAGGTAATTCATGAACATTTCCAGCAGGGAGATTGCCATCCTGGGACTCCGGACTGTTCATTCCCTTCTACCCTCATTTTTGTGGTTAGAGGAGTCTCTGGAGTCTTTGAAGCAGAAAAAGGCAAACACTCTCCCGCACCATTTTGTCCTGCTAAAGATAGCTATTACTCTGCTAACACACGGGACTGATCTGGCAACTTGATTTAGGCAAAAGCTGATGGAAAGCAGGCTGTGAGGGGTGTGTGTAGCACGGATTTTACAATGCAAAGGATCTGCAGGTTGCCAAGCGCAACAGTTAAGTAGAGAAATGAAATCTGAGCAAAGTGGAAACAGTCAGGCTGACACTCTTCCATGAGAGAGAAAGGGAAAGAGGAAATCGCCAGTGGGGGTGCGACAAAAGGATGAAAAATTCTGCCTGTTAGCCCTGAGGGTCGGATGTAAATTAATAGGGCTAAATGGGATGTGACCAATTTGTAAGGCATGTGTTTCTCTCTCTCTCTCTCTGAGATGGGATCTCTCCAGTCTCAAGCAATCAGAGTTTGCTGGAGGCTGCCCCAGGACTGGCCTGTATAACCCACAGCCTTGGCCACCTCTCTTAATAGATGCAAGACCTCGAAGCTCCTGTTACACCCTCGCCCAACAGCCTTGTAAATTTACTCCTGTGACACTAATGTCCTCCTTTCCTGGAGACAAAGCCTACATGTTGGGTCCTGGTATGCTGGGAACAAAGAAGGGAAGGGGGAGAACTAGGGAGAAAGGGAGGCTTAAGAATTCAGCATGTTTGGTGGGGGCCTTGGGCTCCTTGGAGCAGCCTTTGTGTCTGGATGGGGCAAAAATTATGCAACTTCCATGTCTCCACACATCAAAGGGGCTCTGGAAGATCTCTCGGAGCTCAGAGACAGGCAGCCCAGTCCTCTCCTGTCCATGTCTTAAATCACGCTTTTATCTGCCTCCCCATCGAAACTGATGCTAAGTGTCCCTGACACACACATCCTCCAAATAATTTGAACTTGATCTGAGGCTTTCGGCCTTCTTGACTTTAAAAAAAAAATTTTTTTTCCCTATGATTTGCTTGGCAACCATCCACCTCAGCACAGACGATTGTGGGCAGTGATGTTGATGTTCAGGAGGAGCCGTTGTTGCCATGGCAATGCGGAGTTCAAAGCAAGGGCTCGGAGCGCTGTCAGGCTAGGTGAGAGTGATAACATGCTGAAGGCTGGTGTCTTCTCCTCCGGGGAGGGACTCACCCCCACAAAGTGATGGGGAGGTGGTGGTAGCAAAGGCAGTCACTCTTTCAGTTATGTTCGTCTTGTCGTCTGCTGCCTTAATGGGAAATGTGGGCCACGAGGAATGTGAAGATCACATCTCCATCTTAACTAGGCAGTTAAGCAGTTGAGTGGCTTTAACTTTTGATTACGCGTTAGCTTCCTCCTCTATAAAATGAAGGGGCTGGACTAATAAAATTCAATATGCTTTCAGTTGTTAAGGTGCCATGAGTCAATTCCCCCAGGCGATCCGAGAACTTTCTGGACGCATGAGCTGGCATTCCAATGCAGGCTACATTTTGTTGATGAAGGGTAGATAGCTGGACCCGACTGGTTCAGGCCTTAAATGTTGGTGCAACAAAGACTCCTTGAGCCTGAGGTTGACTCTGGGCACGGTTTAAGGTGCTGAAAGCGTGGAGAAGACAAGGGCCCTAGTCTCAAAAAAACATACCTTCCTGGCAGGAGATATAACAATTACATAAACAAACGTACTGTGAGTCACTTCATGATGGTCAGGGAAAGGGCCAGCCCTACAGAACCCGGAGTGGAAATGGGAAGCATCAAATCACCAAGGCAGGCTTGGGGGGCTGGTGCTTGGTGGAATGAGCGGTGTTTGAGATGAGATCTGAAGGGTGAGTAGGTGTTGACTAGTCAAAGGGAGGGAAGAGAGGGCTCCCAGACAAAGGGAACAGCATGTGCAGCAGAGAGGAACGGAGGTGGCTGAGAGCGGGCCAGGCACGGAGCTGGAGGAGCAGGACCCGCTGGGGCCCAAGCCACACCGCTGCATTCTCAAAAGAGCGCTCAGGACCACATTCCTGAGCGCTCCCATGGTGGTTTGAGGGGAGAAGGTGTTTAGGATTCGGAGAAGACTCTGGATTTCAGAGATGTGACTGTCCTTAAGACAACTGTAAATAATTCAGGAATCAAATTTCTCCTTTTACTGTAGGGCTTCCTCTTTGGGTAGTTAGAGGCAATTCAAAACATGATTTCACAATCCTTTCTCCTCTGCCTTGCCTGGGTGGACACAGACTATAATGACTTTCCCAAACCCAATTGGTTAAGCTACCAAGGGAACCTATGTGAGCATTGGTGAATTGGTATTGATCTATTCTTCTCCCTGTGCACCTCCACGGGCCTCTAGACAGTTGTTGTGCCAAGTGGGCTGGGGGGAGGGAAAATATACGTGTGAAATATTCACTTTGTGGAAGTATTTCCTCCAAAAATTCAGATGTGTTCACAGAGCCATCCACAGAGGGGTGCCCGGAATTATGCTGACTTTGAAATGGAATCAAGCTCAGCTATAAAAATGCAAAAGTTGTACCCAAAAAGGGTGACTTCCAACTCATGATTATCCATGGCTATTCTGTGCAGACAGGTTTTCTAAGCGACAACTCAAAGGTTAGCTGGGATGGCCCGTGTACGGTGCTTGGGAAACTGAGGCAGGCAATGAATGGAGAGCCTCCAGGAGTCTCTAGCTACCTTGTTAAAATATCTTCCTTGAGTTTCTTGTTTGTTTTCATTAATTGCAATACCCATAATACATGCTTTCTGCTTCATCATCATCATCATGGAATCTCATGAATAGACCCGATTATTCTCTTCATTTAACAAAGAGTAATAAAAAGAGATTTTGACCCTTTCTTTTGTCTGCCCATGTAGCTTTTGGGCCATCTCGTAAACCTCTCCTGCTGTCCAAGGGAGAGAGCTGAAGGAGAAGCTGGAGAAGGTTGCCTCGCTGCTGACCACGGCTCTCCCCTCTGTCTCCGCATGCGCCCTTGTTCTCATTCTTGCCTCCTTTCCCACTCCTACAGGGAGGCGGCACGGCAAGATTTATGAACAAGGAAAAGCTCTCTCACCCCCTTATAAACTTTATGGGCCATGTGGACATGTACAAATCAGATATAAACATGCTGTCCAGGGCCAGGGCTCTGTAAATAGTGATATCACTGAGGAAAATCTCCAGGAGAATTTGGTTCCCGGGAGAGAACAGAGGAGGTTCCTGCCAAGCGCGTGTGAAGAATAACGAAGGCCACTTTGAAGTGCAGCTCGGGGCCTGTGTTGTTTTCAGCAGCCTTCCCCCTGCAGCTCTTGGAATTCTGGATGCAATAAAAAGACACCAAAAGAAAACAGCTGGTTAGATTTGTTAGAGTAGAGTAGCAATGTGTGGGCCTGGAGAGAGTGGTGTCATGGTGGAAAGCAGGTGTGACAGAGGACGGAGAGGCGGCCTTCAGAACCCCGCATGGTTTCCGCCATGTGTTGCCCAGGTTACAGGCTTCTATGACTTTTTCTTCTAGGACGCTCACCATCCTTGTTGGGTAACGTAGGAAGTCGGAATACAGCATTTTATGGAGGAGGAAGCTGGAGGGCTGACTTGGGTGAATGAAAAACAGGCACAGCAGTGTTGTGCTGCCTGGGCAGTGGTACGTGGCCGCAACAATGGAGCTTAAAAACAATAGGGGACCCAGTTGTGTTGATGCTCAAGTGTTTCCTTGTCTGTGTTCACGCCTAGGAAGGTACTGGAATGGAGCTAATTGCTGAAGGTTAAATACCTAAAGATACACTGAATTGATTCCATTGTTACCCGTGGATTCAAATGCTGTCCTTAGGTTCCTCAGATACCGTCAATGTTGCCAAGTGATACCAAGGCCCCAGGACCTCCACTTTTTGGTATTCCCACACTGGGCAGCTCCTTTCACACGATACCAGTGTGATCTGTGCAATCGGCTATGACCAAGAGGCTAGCATGTCAGAAATATAAAGCCCTGGCCTACATCTTAGGCTCTTTCTTTCTTGAATTACTGTAGTAAGTGAATCCAACCTTCATGCTGTGAGGTCAGCTGAACAGGCTACCTGGAAGCCAGCACAGTGGAAGGATGGAGTTCTAGTCTGCAGCCAGGAACAAGCAAAA
The DNA here is from genome assembly GCF_907164565.1 of Psammomys obesus. Classification (NCBI taxonomy): domain Eukaryota; kingdom Metazoa; phylum Chordata; class Mammalia; order Rodentia; family Muridae; genus Psammomys; species Psammomys obesus. The sequence goes on along the minus strand of NW_026591711.1, from coordinate 1,979,056 downwards.
TCTTTCCCACAACCACGTGACCGGATGTGAAAGGAGGTCCCTCCCTAGCCAAACCTTCAAATGTCTGTAGCACTCCTTTATGGGGTGGCTACAATTTGAAGGAAGGCTGTGAGCCAGGACTAACAGCTTCCCTGCTTCAGGCATTTCTGATCCTCGGACATCCTGAACAATTAAGAGATTATAAACGCTTAGTATTATAACCCGGCAAGTTTGGAAGTATTTGTTACACACCAAGTGATAACTGATACAATCTTGTAGGACACTGGTCTTCTGCTTTCAGGTATGAATGAGAACTGGAAGGGATAAGGACTGTCCTGTCATGATTACATTCATTCATTTCTGTCCTGCCAAGAAAAATACTTGCCACTCAAGAAACGCTTCTCATACATAGATTACTACGTTGTTCATGGGACTCAAGCGCCATTTTGCTTAGCGTTGGGGAAACCACCAATGCATTACAATGGCAAACAACTGGACACCTGAGCAAAAGCTCAAAGAGAAACAGAAGGCAGGAGGGGAAATGAGCAGCGGCAACAAAGGCGGGAAGTCTTACTGAGAAAACGAAGGCTTCAGGCTGACTAAGTAGAGCAATGGTTCTCAACCTGGGGGTTGTGACCCCTTTTGGGGGTCACCTATCAGATATCCTGTGTATCAGACATTTACGCTATGGTTTATAACAGTAGCAAAATTACAATTGCAAAATAGCAATGAAATGATTTTAATGGTTGGGGAGGGGGGGAGCACCACAGCATGAAGCACGAGGTTGCAGTATTAGGACGCTTGGGAACCACTGAAGTACAGGATATCGTGAAAGAAGGGTGTTCTGTTAACAGAGTGCCAGGCTGTAATGAGCTTCCGAGGCAAGCGACGGTAGAGGTTGAGTCACATCCTTAATACCAAGCTGTGCTTCCCAGTGTGTGGCCGTCGACCTCCTGTGGGATTGAAATCCAACGCTACTAATAAATAGACTTAAAATTTTCATTTCTGGGTTGCATGAGCAAGAGTCATGTGTCCGATAGCTACACGTGGCTCACGGATGCTGCACAGGGCAGTGCAGAAGCAAAACCGTCCCATCTTCGCAGGAAGTTCTATCAGGCAGTTTCGTACGGAGTGCTCAGTAGACAAAATCACCAGGATGCAGCGAAACTTTAACACAAGATGTCCAGCCTCAAAGAGATGATGTCTAATACAGTTGACTCCCAGGCATCCATGCTGAGATCAGGCCACGGTTGTGTGACATGTCACGCCTTCCTTACACCCTTGACCTCGCACAGGTCTTAGAGGTAAAAGTTTACCTAACAATGCTCACACACACGCCTTGTGTTTTTCTTCACCGTGCATTATTAAATTTTGTCTAGGACATGGTTCTGGTTCTCAAATCACCCCCTGAACTCCTGCTGGCATTTCAGAGCAGTGACATCTTCTGGGAAACTTGGGTGGCAGTTTGTTCCAAGACGAAAGCCTTCTGGAAACGTCCTTAAGACAGGATGCTTACAGGGAGGTGAAACGACAGGGTGTTGTGAGGGGAGATAAAACATTGCAGGGACGCTCCTCAAGACAGGAAATTAACAACTCAAAACACCTTTGGGAAGTCCCTCAAACTGAGCAGATTCACTAGGCCCCTCCTTTCCCCAAGAGTATTTAAACAGTGGAGACTTCAGTGTCAGAGAACCCAAACTGCTGGCAAAAGCAGATGCTGGCAGAGTGTCACCAGGCCATCAGGAAAGAACATTCTCTAGCCTGCTGAGCTGCTTGCAGGCTATGCAGTGTGGTCCTGGTCCCCAGCTCTGTGAGCTGTCGCCCACACTGGGATGGGCTTCAGTGAGGCAACTGTCTTCGAGTCATGCTTGCTCCCGTGAGGAAGCCCTCACCCACATTTCTGTAAGGAACCCAATAAGACCCATTGCTTCGCCAAGCCTGAGGTTGGTGGTATCTCTACTTTGTAGACTTCCTATCCGGGGTGAGTAGGCATGTGTGTTGTGTCTCCCTGGGAAAAGTCTATCAGACAACACAAACACAACTGGAGAAACATTTACAGGCCTTGGGGAATGTAGGGAGGGGAACGTAAGACTAACTTCCCATTTTAATAGCTTGGGTGAAAAAGCAAGGGGGTTGAGACAGGCCTGGGAAGATGCAGAGGAAGAGGAGCATACGGAAGAAGGGGACAGTTACAACAGTAGTGCAGGTGACAAAAGGGGGCTGATCTAGAGAGGGGCCTTGGTGAGGACCAGGTACACAAGGATAGACTCTGCCTGCTTTTCATGCCGCAGAGAAAGGGACAGGCATGTTCCCATCTGACAAAGTAGGTCCTCCCTATAGAAAACCATCGATTTCAAAAATTACAAGATGCTCGTTCCAGGGCCTACATGCCCTGTGCCTAGAGACTGCATGTGTGGAAGATCAGCACATTTTGGTTGAGATGTTCTGTCCCTAGGGTGCCACTGCTTGGAAGGCGAGAGATAGCCTGTGATGACTTCAAAGCTCAGGGTTGAAACTGCATCCCCGTGATCTAATCCTGGCATCAGCAACTGTCAGCTCTGTTACTTACGACCTATCTGTGCCTCAGCTTTGCCGTCTGTAAAACTGGGCTATTAGCCGATCCACTCCTCCTTGAGCTGTTGTGGGGTTAGGTGAATTTGATGTCAAGGACAGCAGCTCTTGGGCCGGGAAGCACACGACCGCTGTGGGCATAGGATGCGTGCTATAGAAATGCTCACTGAGGTCAGCAGGTTTTCAGTCACAACAAGTAAACAAAAAAATGATCACATGTGGCCACCCAACTGATTCTCCTGTGTGTGTGTGTGTCGGGGGGGGGGGGGAAGCAGCCAGCCAAGACTGTGCAGACAGGAAGTGGCGCGCCTGCGCTGGCTTCACAGCTGTGTGTGATCAGACTGATGGAAACACTAGGAGGAGGATGAGTGAGATTGCAAGAACCGTGCGAGCTTGGCAGGGACAAGCCCTTCTTGCTGATGATTTAGGTAAGGCTGACACGGATGTTTGGAAGATGAGTTCATCGGCTTTGAACACATGCATTTTTTAAATTTTTATTTATTTATTTTATGGGCCTAGGGGTTGAGCCCAGCTCATGCGAAGTATGAGCTTGCCCAGCGAGATACCTCTCCGGGCCCTGTTTACATTATTTCTTCTTACATTAGCCCTGTAAGAACACCACACGGCATTTATGCAACACCACTGAGCCTGCTCTGCAGGCATGAAATTGAGACTCACGGGATTGAAAGAGCCTGCTGGGGGCCACATAGGCTGGAAGTCTTGGGGTCCTCACCTGAAACTCTGCTTTTAAGCCTTCAGTTTGGCCTGATGTTCAAGCTGATATGCTCATAGTGATGGAGAGGGCCGCAGGTGAGTGAAACAGGAACCCCTGGCAGGAAGTCTGCTCCTAGCACCTATCTCTACCCAGCCTCTCCCTGAGGTAGACCCTAGCAGATCAGAGTCGTAGTCCTTTGAAGAGGGCAGTGGCCTTGCCAAGAGGAGAGGGTTGGGCATAAGTAAGCTCTCCCTGACCCAGAAGTCCTCTGTCAGCCTTCACTTGTGCCCAGTGGCCTCAGGCAGCCACAGGCCTGGCTAGGTCTTAGTTTAGAAGGGATTTGTATTTGCCATGGGCATGGTGAAGTGGGTGACTCTGGCTTCGGAGTGCGGAAAGTTAATGATCTTGGTTTACCCCAATATTTGCTCTCCCTGACTGTGTAAAAGAAGGCAGCCAGGAAGTGATGCCTGAGTGGAGCCCAAGTGGCTAGCAGGACCTGGGAAACACTGAAAAGATGACACGGCATTTCTGATGTCATTCTTGCCAAGGACTGTAGAGACTTCAACAGCCAAACTGTTCAGAGGATGGAAGATGCTATTTGGCCACCCTCAAGGGATATACTAGTCGTTAAAAGAAGGAAAAACAGGTCAGGCATAGTGGCACATTCCTGAAACCCCAGAGCTCAGAAAGCTGAGATGGGAAAACTAGGCCAACCTAGTTGAGAGTTCTAGGCCAGCTGGAGATACATGGGAAGACCCTATCTCAAAACAGAGAAAGAAAGGATGATAGAGAAAGAAAAGAAGGGATGGGGGAGCCAGATCACACCCTATTCTAACGTATGCACCACACACGAAGCGATTCCCACACATTCCCTCGCTCGTGGAACAAGCTGAAATGGTGGCATCCCCGGTTCTATTCTCCACAAGGGAAAAACCTCAAGTGTAAAAGAGAATAAGAAAACTCCCTAAAGTCACACTGGCAGAAAAAGGCAAAGCAATGCCTGCCTCCCGCTTCGGCTGAGTGTAGGCCTTGTGCTCCTACAGAACAGCTCTCGGGCCTTCGCCACAGTTCTTACAGTATCTTGGGGGTTGGCAGAAAGAGGCTTTTTTGTTTGTTTGTTTTCTATCTAACGTAGATTGGGTTCTTGAATGTCAAGAAGATGCTCTGAAACTGGTGTCCCACTTGCCTCTAGATGCAAAAATAAAATAATTTGAACCAGATACTCCTGAGAACTATCTGGAATTCATGCCATGGGCACAGTCATACATGCCAGTATAATCTTATAAAGAAATGAGAGACGTGATAGTCCGCCTTGGGTCGTGCCTCAGTGGGTCTCCTTTCATCACACATATGCTCTTCTTACTCAAGCACCCTCTGGCTTTTAATTGTTAGATGACATGGCCGCCTGTAGTTAGAATGGAAAGAAAAGAGAAGGACCATTTCCACTGTTTCTGGTGCTGTTGTTCTGTGATTTACACGTATGAACTTAATGTTTATCTAAAAATAGTTTTCTTGCAGCTTGCTGGCTTCCTCCCAGTACCCACTCCTCAGCCACAGCTTACGAACAGCACGCTGTTCAATTATACCTCACAAATTCTACCCAAACAATTTCCTTGAGTGGGGCCATGCCAAGCCAAATTCCTGCAGATAATTTGGGAATAGCCAGACCCTCCATAGGAGAGGGTGCCAACTCCATCAACACCTGGGTTGTCACAGCCGAGCACAGACCGAAAGCCACCATCCTTCTCACATCCCCACATAACAGGCATCTTCTCTGCTCCATCCAGCTGCTGGCTGGTTACACTTTGCCTTAGGCAATCTGCTGCAATTTTCCATGTCCCGATCTGATCCCCTATTTAAAAAAAAAAAAAAAAAAAAAAGAAGGATTGGAAATATAATGGGCTGAAAGAATTCTGATAGTGGATGCAGACATCAAATTACACACGTAGTAGCCACACAGATTAGAAAACATAATGAACACAGTATTCAAGTTGAATGCAGACGATAAATATTTCAGTACCATATAAGCTACCTACCAATAAAGCAAAAGAGCCATTTTCTCCATATTAAATCTAAAGCCACCTCTGTTTTTTGAAGGGACACATGTCACCCAGACCCTTGAACTGAAATGAACTGAAACTCAATACACAGAGGACCAAACGGGCTCATGCTTGGGCCGTGTCCTTCATTTCAGACCACACGGCCCTGCAATTGCTCATTACGGGCTGGTTTAGAAGTTTGCCCTCGTGTTCCGGGGCCCTTTTTGTGAAAAATGCATTATTCATGGCGTGTTATACACAGAACGGCTACTACGGGTGTGAGAGTCAGGAAACCTGGCTGTTAGTGTGCCAACTTCCGTTGTTAGATGTTGGTGCCTTGGCTCTATAAGAGTGTTGTGAAGATTAAGTGGTCTGCCCCGGGGGTAAGGAGCGAGGGGGCTTGTTGTCTACAGAAAATGTCAAACAATCGTAAAGCTGACTGAAGGCGGTCTGCCTCTTATTACCACCACGTGCCATCCATACTACAAAAAGACGTTCCTGCCCCTCAGATCGCTTGGTCTATGTTTGAAGGAATGCATTTTAACAAATAAATAAATTAGTAAGCACATCTGCTTCCAACTGGCACATTTATATTATTTTAAATAAACATATTTCACATGGAAATAAATTTACGAAACTTATGGTCATGCACACAAACATGACAACACCCTACACACACGTAATTCTAGAGTGTTTGTGGTGGTTTGGAGCCATGGAAGGTCCTTTGAGCTTTGTCTTCAGCCTCATGGTATGGCGCGCTCCTAAATAAGAGGTTGGGAATAAGCGATGACCACAGGGATTACAAAGACAAAAGACACAGAGCGTGAGTTTATTCAAACCTGTTATTATCCTCTACAACCTGGAAGTTTACTTACAACTGCCCAGCACAAGACAGCATGCTTTGTGAGCTGTAAAATTAGTTTGGTGAGTGTACATTTCGGTTCCTTCACAAAATACTTAATGAAGTTGGAATGATAGTTTTAGATTGAGATTCACCCATTTGAAGAAAACCTTCGCTCTCAAACTAAAGGAAAAAAAATCGATAAGCAAAGAGTGACCATTGGTTAGGACACATTTCTTCATCTTGCTGTGCTGCAGAGAGGAGGGCTGCGGCCAAGCGCTCTGCCAGGACTGTGGGCACGTGCTAGGTGGACACTGGGCTGGGCACCCACCTGTGTACAATTCGTTTCTTAGATCACAATAGTCCTTCTCCAGAAGGGTCCCCCGGAGCACCAGGTCCACCAAGCCCCTCCATTGACAGTTCCCATGTAAGCAGGAAGCACTTTCCTTCCCATATCCGCCTGGGTGTTGTGTGGTTGCATTCACGGCTCTGGGAAATCTCTTGCACGTTAAACTCAGTTGTTCCCAGGAACCACAGGGCCTTCTCTCTTACTTTTGGAATAAGAGGAGAGCTGGGAAGCAGTAGGTTGTATTTAGAATGGAGTCATCTCTTGCCATCCCATAAGCCTTTAGGATGTACTTTGGCTTAAGTCAGTGGCTCTCAAACTCCACTGCCTGCTGGGCAGCTTTTTGAAAGTCCCACGCTCAGGCTGTGGCCTAAACCAATGACATCAGCTAAGTCTGAGAAAGTGTGAGTTCTACACCTTTAGCTCCTGGGCAAGATCTCAGTGTGGAGCTCCAGAACTCGGTCTCCACTGTAGCCCGTTCCTATGCATGACTGGGGGCAGGAAGACAAAAAGTTGCAGTGACCTTCCAGCCCAGCCACACCGCCCAGGCAAAGGGCCTGCCAAAGATTCCTACTCCCCAGTCCACCTTGGTGACCCGAACCAGCGAGGCTGTCTGGAGCCTGTCAGAAAAGAGGACGCTATTAATAATAATAAAAAACAAATGGTCCCGTCAGCCAAAACCCCAGAGAAATTGAGAAACGGGCTATTTGTGCACGAAGATGGTGCCCAGATGCCTTGAATCGTGAGAGAAGCCAGAGTAGAGGAGACGTACAGCTGGTTCGTTCCTCCCCTCCCTCGGCCCCATCCTCCCCCCCCACCCCCATTTCCAGGCTGATTTGCCGATTAACCTCCTGGAATTTTGAGCAGCGGCCTCATTGAGTCTGCTTCTCTCAATAGCCCACATAGGCCTTGCCTCTGGGACACAGCGCGAATTAAAAAGTTAACATTTATCACAGAGTTCAGCGCTCCGTCAATATCTCATTGAACAGAGCCAAACAGCTCAGCCTCCACGAGGCAAGCCTTGCAGGAAGATAAATGCTAACATTTTCTTGAAAGCCTCTGCAATTATTCAAAGGCCCACCCCCTCATCCCACCCTTCACCCCAGGTCTCCTCTTCCCTCTCTCTGTCCCTCCCTCCATCCCTCTCTCTCTCTCTTTCTCCCTCCGAGATCTGCACCTACTATCCTTATTCGGCAAAACTCCCAGAGCCGTTTTCCGTTTCGTAACCCCCGCGGGCCGCCCCTCCGACCCAGCGGACGGTCTGGGAGCTTTATCAGCAGCAGAATCGAGATCTTGAGAACACAGTCTGGCTAGTGCCGATTTCACAAACTGTTCCCGAACTGAGCGGCTGTTCCCTGACAACCCCTCTTGGAATGAGAGACTCGAGACCTGAGGCCACATAGCTGCCCCCGGGAGGTCCTGGCGATCCTCTGTCGCTCTTGTTCAAGGGCGGTGTTTCCCGGAATGGCTGTCGAAATGAGCAGTGAGGAGTCAGTTTGGCTGCACCCTGAGCACGGAGGCGAGCGACGCCCTGCTTGCCAGACTCGGCCCTCGCCCTCGGCATCAGTATTAGGGCCCCAGCTTCACCCAATGGCAAATACTCCCTTTGGAAAGATGTTAACTCTGGTAACATCTTCCCTAAGGTTCTGTACATTTAGCCGGTTAGAGTTGCTCACTAACACCCTGCGTGCCAAATCCCATCCGGTGTTCCTGCACTCACCCGCCATCTTGAAGTGAGCTAGCATTTGCCTATTGCCTATTGCCAGTGTGTTTGTTTTCTGCAGAATGTCGAGATCGGTTACACATAGAAACATTTTGTGGGGCCAGCAAGATGGCCCCGGTGGGTAAAGCCCTTCCCACACAAAGCCGGACAGACTGAGTTCAAGCCTTGGACCCCATTGATTGTTGAGAGATGATGCCACAAAGCTGTCCTGACATCTCTAGTGAATGGTAGGAGACACACACACACACACACACACACACACACACACACACACACAGCACTGACAATTTTTTAAGAAGCATTTTCATAAATAAATAAATAAATAAACTCGACAAGTCTAGGATAAGCAAACTTAAACAGAATTCCCACTATGAGTCTTCTCATAGAAAACATGTTTTCTCACTAGAAAACGTGGAGACCGTTCAGTGAGGGCTGTTCTCACGGGTTTTGATGATGAGGTTCTTACTGAAGGGTGCATGTTGGGAGTGACGTGTTAGGAGCTTCGTGGAAAGCATCGTCTGTCTCTGCTTCTGTGCAAGGGATGACTGTGACTGGGGACGAAATGAGGCCATGTGCCTAATTCACCTAGGACATCTGACACCCACAGCCTGAGTTCTCGGTGTCACCCAACAGCTCCGCAACACTCAACATGTCTCCAGGAGGCACCAACGTGGCTGCTGTGAGAGTCAGGCCAGAGGCTGAAGGATTTCACGACATTTGGCATAAACCAAAAGCCCCAAACTGCTGGTCAGAACAGGTTGGGGGTGAGCCCGTGCCTCATGCTTTAAGTGAATTTGAGACTTCAGAACTGGAAGCTCATTGACTCTGAGAAAAAGGAATCATTTTCACTTTAAATCTGACAGGACCCAGGCTTTCGCTCCATCTACCCACTCTGAAATTATAGTATTATGATCCTACACAGAGGCTTGGGAATAATGATGCTATATTTAGGTAAGATCAAGTAAAATAATTCCATCAGACAATTTCTGAAGTACAGAAAGATGAGTTTGAAGAGATCAAAGCTGATCTAATTCACATTCAAATCACAAAAGATCTTGCAGCTTTGCCATCTGCTATTTTTTTCTTTTTCTTTCTTTTTCTTTTAAGATCTAAGATTTTTGTCACTGAAGGGAAGGAAAGAGATTTCTAAAAGCTACAGCTGACTTTGGTCGAAATGCACCCACGTGTGTTGATTTGATTCCCAACCTTGTCCTTCTCAGCCAATAACGAAGAAGCCTGCGAGCCCTTACAGGGTGAAAACAAGCCAAGGGGCTATGCACACTGTTTTCGCCGGCGTATTTTTGGACTGGCGATCCTCCTAATTAACTAATAGAAGTATCACTATGAAACAGGTTGGAAAAGGGCGATTAAAGATTACAGCATTCCAAAAAATTTAACGTTCAGCCCCACATTTTTCACAAAATTAAGCAACGATTTCACATTTTCCTAACCTCTTCCAAACTCTTCTACGGAATCAAGAACCAGGAGATACTGAGCCATGTTCAGACGGAGCCCTCGTCCTGTTTCTTATTTATTCTGAACAACTTGCCGTCTGGTAATATTTTTCTGTTCTATTTTTAATGGCTATAAAGTTTCTATCACATTCAGTAATTATCTTCAATCTCAAAAGGAGAGAGGAAATTCCACAATAAGAACTACATGAAACATCCAGTGCACAGGTGCCAGATAATATTGTTTTGTTTAGTGGAGATGAGATTGTAAAAATATGGTTCTTTAGAAATGATGTTCTCGAGCTTATTTATAGACGCTATGACACTCCCTCTTAAACTCCTTATTTAATTGCTAACAGAAACGTTATTTCAAAAGGGAATTAGGGTGGTGAAAATATATTTTAAAGTGGTATGTTCACCAGAGCAATCTCATTGTTTCTTACTATTATCAGTTACGGCTACTTAGGAAAAAAAAAAGTCAGGAGGTAATTTAAGCCACAAGATACAACAAACAAAAGCATTTTAAATTTCTCAGGGGCAAGCAATGCTGTGCTACTTCTTGAAGGAGACTGGAAGGGATGTCAAGGAGAATTTATTGTCTGATGACCTCCTCTAGTTATTTAGTGAACAATGTGAGAAAAAAAAATGCAGCAGTGGTTAAGAGCACAGGGTAAATCTGCTTTAAGAAAGTGTGTGTGTGTGTGTGTGTGTGTGTGTGTGTGTGTGTGTGTGTGTGTGCAACAGAGAGAGAAAGCACTCACGGTTGCCTTTTTAGATAGGTAGATCAAGCAATTATGCTAGGGTATTATGATTACTATTGAAAGATCAAAACATTAACCACAATGCTATAATCCACTAGTCATGAATACACGGATCATGATACGGTCAAGTTAAATACCTCTATGACACTTACCATCCACCATGGAATCCCTAAAAGCTAGTTCTTTCCACTCACTGGTAATGCCCATCAAATGGACATAAGAAGAGCAAAGAAAGTATTTTCGAAAAAAAAAAAAAAAAGGAAAAAGAAATCTAAAATACAACGTGCCTTGCCGCCCTTCACATCCGTGAAAGTGTAATCATCCAGGGTAGAGCCTCCTTCACTCTAGCACTCAGGGCATGAATGGAGTTAACCTGTCTCTATTTCTTGTTCATATGTCAGTGTTCTAAGTTCATCCTCTATCTGAGGACCAGGCTGATGAGAGTTTATTCCAGAACGACCCTGCAAATGCTATCTTATTCTCTTGATAAACAAAAGACACTCTGGGAGTCAGCGAAGGAGGCGTAGATTTCTCTTCTCGTGTAATGGTAAGGGATATGAAGTACTTCCTTTGTTCCTGTCACAGACTGTGACCGTAACCGGTCCCTAGGTCTGAACTTCTGAACGCTTGGCAGCTGCTGAGCTAGGATTGCCCTGGGAGGACTTTGGGTTGGGGGCTGGGTGGGTGGGGAGGTCAGACAGGATCCAGGGACAGAATCCCAGGCTGGTGAAACAGAGGGGGTGATGGCCCTGTGACATCTTAATGCAGTGCACTTTCCTCTGCTGACCCGGACACGGGTAAGTACAGATAACCCTGGTCACGAGACGTAACCCAATTCCCTTCCAGAGAGACGCTGGGGAATGAGCTGCCGTCAGGATGAACATGAGGAGTGCCACTGTCAGCCAAGGCCTGGGTGAGCAGCTCTGGGGGAGAGCTGTCCCCAGAGCCCACCCGGGAGAGCCTCCACAGGCTCTCTTTGTCACAGTCGGAGGTGAATGGCTACCTATCTCCGCTTTGTTTCTCGTTAAATATTTACAGGGGGGATTACCCCAAATTTTGCCCATTTCATTGTTTTTTTTTTTTTTTTTCTGGCTTTAACGTACAAAATGTCACCTAATAAAAACTGCACCACATTCAAGGCAACGTGTTGCGGGCGCTGCGGTCAGTGTGGCTTTTGCTGTGTTATTTTAAGTGTCTGTGCTCCGAGTTCCCTTGGAATCCACGCTGCTGGCCCCCTCGGCTACGAACGGACCTCCCACGCCTGCAGGACCCCGGTGTGTAGCTATTAGGACGTGGCTTTGCTCCCAGACCCTGCAAACAGGGCTGTGTTCCCCCCCCCCCCCCAGGGGTGCTCCAGTCCCTTAACACGCTTGTTTGAAAACATCCCTTAAGAAATACGGCTTAGCTGGACGGGCAAAACATTTTTGTGTAATCAAAGAGTGTGTTTAGGAAACACTGTTTGCGGAGACGAATCGTGCTTTCATGAAACCTCCGAGAGGATAAATAACTCAGTCCCCTTCCCCGGGGTCATGGGTGCTGCTGGCTTCAGTGCTGGTCGTAAAACAAAGCGGAGTCGCGGTCCTCCGAGGGGAGTGATTCGAAAACATCAAATGTTTGGCCGTTTGGCCTGGAAAGGCAATGCAAACAGGGCCTAAAATCGGGCCCTTTCGCTAGCACAACAAATATTAAAATAACCACTTCAAAGGCTCTCAGGGGGACATAGAAAGTTAAAGTCAGAAAGAAAAATGTCTTGGTGAACTCTGGATGTGTATCTAAAGGGAGGGCTTCCAGTCTGTCGTGAGAGGTTTTCATCTAACTGTAGAGGATCAGGGTTTAATTAATATTTAAAGCGAGGTTAGCGCCCCCTCCTTACAGGGCACTCTTTCCTGCGTCCCCACGCTAAACTCTTCTTCTTCGGGAAAAGCTCACGGCAAAGGCAGGTAGATTTTTAAGTTGAAGCTGTTGCATCACCAGTTTTGAACAACGAATACTAAACACTGTTGAAAACAGGAGTTAAATTTTTGTAGGCCCTCCGCTTTCATCTGTACCGCTTAATAAAATCCGGCACTGACAAATTCTGCGTCCACGTAAAAGCCTACTCAACGTTCAGTTTTCCCAACCGCGTCCATCAAAAGAAAGTAGGCGATCCCTGGTGCGGCGGCGCCACCGTCTGGACACTTTGAGGACTGCAGAATAGAGTCCTTTCCCTTGGAAAACGAAGCTGTTTTCACTAGCACGTTTATCTTTTAGGGGAGAGAGGACTTTTAGACCTACCTAAATGTCCTGAGAACACTCAAAGAAATCCCGAAGGCTCCTCCTGTTGCCCCGGAGTAGGGGAAACAAAGGCCCGTTTCACACAGGGGATGCTATCTGAAGACCTAATGGACTGCCGTTTACAGCAGGAGTGTGGGCTGACGGGAAACAAAGGATGAGTTATACTTAAAGCTTAAACGCATAACTAGGTAGTGCATGAGTGTGTCGCCAGACTCTAAAATCCCTCTGAAGTAGATGAGGGCAGTAATCGTGCTTGACCCGCAAGGTACTGGGGTGCTGAGCACAGTGGCCAGTGATGAGAGAGATGATTAAAACTTGTATTTATTTAACTTCCTTTCAAACATACAGATGAACAGTCACGGCGCTGGCAAGGACTTCGAGTGCCTGGATCCTGTCCCAGACAGAAAGTTTCCACACTTTTCTTTACGTCATGGGAACAAGAGGATCTGGCAACCCTTTGAGAAGCAACCCTCTCCCCGTATGCTACAGTCGGGGCTCACAACCACGCAGCCCCAGAACCAGGACTACTGCTGAGCAGAGCTGTCCTGCCTTGGGCCCCACCTCCCACCTCTACTCTGTTCTGCAAACGGGCCCTTGCCCTCCGTGTTTGCACGGCATTCACATGGCCCCAGCACCCCTGTGTTCTGTCTTGCTTTGTTGAGTTAAATCCTACTAGTCCTGGAGACAGAGGTCCTACCCTTTGCTCTACCTCCGGTTCTCTTCCTTACAGGCCATTTCACACCTGCAGGGGTTAGGATTGCCAGCGGTTCCCTGATGCCAACGTTAGGAGCAGTGGGTGTAAGATGTGAAGCATCTCTGCCTTGTGCAGCCACGAGACACTCACATCCCTGGTCCTCAGTTCTGCCATAAAAATGTATGTCCGTGTCCGTTTCACTACCAAGATGGTCTGTCGAGATGCAAACAGACTGTGGAAATGAGGCCTTCAGTCCTGATCTAAGCTAGCAGAGAAAGAGTCCTTCACAGATTAGGAAGAGGAGGCCTTCCACAGCTGGTGGCACTAAGACTGTTTCAGCTGTAAGATGGCAGCGGGACCTCAGGCTCCTATGGCTCTTTTGTCCCTGTGGAGCCCCATGTTTAAAGGACTGGTGCATCCTTGTTTACCCCCCCCCCCCATGTTTCTGGGTGGTAAAGAAGGTATCTGGACACAGACAGGAAAAGTTGGGCACTGGGTGGCGCCTGGGGCGAGGATGTGGCTGAACCAGTTGCATCCCTGCTACTAATTCAAACTCAGTGGCTTTAAGGTTTCTGACCATCACTTTGGTTCTCCATGCGATATCAATTTTGCTCCGGCCTTACCAGGCTCCTGCGGACATCAGGGGACTTGCCCCACTGCCTGTTTCTCCGTCAGTTCAGTTCAGTTTTCATTTTAAAAATCCCCATGTTGACCAGCAGAGGGCAGGGAAAGACAAACTGAGTTCTGAGCTCTTCCCTGACCCCCAGGCAGCTGAGGTCGACTGAAGGCAGCGCGTGGGATTTGACAGTCAGGCTTTGCTGTCGCTCTAGGTCTGTATTGCCCGTGAAGAGTTCACCTGAAGCAATCTGGTCGGTGTTCCGCTTATGCCGTCTTTCCCTCACCTAGCTGCTCTGGGGAGAGAGACACAGCCAAACACCCGCGGCCGGAGATGGGAGGGTGTTGGGTGCACTAGGGACCAGACAGCAAGCAATGCAGCTGCTTTGCACTGACATTCAGAACAAGAAAGGAGAGACCTGGGCCTGCACCCCACGGATCTGGGAAGGGTGGCTCCCCGAGAGTGTCTAGAGGAAATAGAGGACACTCAGGGTGTTCTGGGTGCCGGCCTCTGAGCACACGGACGCAGTGGTTGCTGTATGAGTGCAGGCACTACCAGGGCGGTTAGATCGCTTAAAGTGAGGCGTGGAAATGTCACAGACACACGTTGACATTCAGGGTTACAGCTGACGGGTAAGAATCGGGGCCTGGGACCACCCTTCTAGCCCCCGTATAGGGTTGAGCGTAATTGGGAGATGTAGTGTCCACGGCAGAGCCCAACAGAATAAACAGAACCATCCGTCAAACCTACACTGGCCCCTCGGGTCACAGAGTTCTAGAGCAAATTAGCTCAGGAACACTGAACAAACAAAGGTCACCAGGGGCAGCCATGGTTTTTAATGCGTAATCTGGATATTACATTCAAAGGTTCAGAGGCGTGCTGGTGAGGTCTGTGGGTGATGGGACTGTCCTGGGCCCCAGAAAAGCTGCTGCAGGGGTGAAGACGCTTCTAAAACCCAATTGTTGGAAGGTTTAGATTTGAACTTGAGGGGAAAAAACATACAGTTATGAATTATAGATATTACAGATACATATGGGATATTTGACTCATCTTTGAATACTTGGTGCTAATTTCTTAAAACTGAGTCATATCGTTAAACAATTCCAATGTTTAGAGAGAGATCTTCCTTTAATTTTTTTTTTTTTTTCTTCTTACCCAACTTCTGGATCCTTTCTGTGCTCGCCTGGGTTGCTCAGAAAAAAAAAAAAAAAAAAAAAAAAAAAAAGGAAAAGAAAAAAAAAATTCAGATCCCTTCTATTCGACAGCAGCTCTTGAAATGTGTAGATCCTTGCTCTCACAACCCCCCTCCAGTCCCTAGGTGTCTCTGCCTACCACACAGCCACCCTTCACCCTCGGGGCTGTTGTCATTTTGAAGAAAGCCACCTCCTTTGAATAGGTGTTCCTAAAGAGTATCATCTCCAACCATGTGGCTTTAAGGAAGCCGCACCTTGTCCCTAAGCGCTTCTGAGGCACAGGGAACCTGTGGCTCCCTGTGATGACAGCTGAACACAGGGTCATTTTCTCTACGATATTCTGGTGCATCAGCCGCACAGTCCATTTTCACCGGATCCTCCTGATGATTGCATTGCTGCCACCATTTTGCTGAGGCCAATGAAACAGGATGGAGTAAAACTTGGAAGAAAAAAAAAAATGAAGTAAATGTGGAAATAATTCCCCAGCTTGACACTCCTAACATTCTCCAAAGGCTCCCAACTTCTTGTTTAACCAGACTTGTTTTTTGCTGGGGGGGAAGGAGGGTGCTGTGTTTATTTGGGGTGTGGTTTTGTTTTTGTTTTTAAATGAGACCATACTGACTGACTAGATGGCCTGGAGATCAAAGGTATAGAATCTTCATATTTCATAAACCCTGAGTGCGGGTGTGAAGTGTGGATTGGTTCATGTGAAGAACCAATGGACCAGAGTAACATCTCTATAGGGCCAGAGACAGGACATCCAGCCAGAGAGATCTGGCCACCGGGCCTTTGGGGCCAGCAACAAACATGGTCCATGCTATTATTTATTGGGAAAGGAGGTGATGTGTACTCTGGCAAGCGCTGGGTTCTGCCAGTGATGAGGGACAGAAGGAAGGCAAGGACCTGAGGCTCAAGCCAGGACGGCACAGCACCTGGCAGAGTTAGTCCACTGCCAATAATTGCACCCAGTCATTTGATCCAGCTTGCTTTGTATTTTATGGGGTTTTTTTTGTTTTGTTTTGTTTTGTTTTGTTTTTTTACTATGCTCATGTGTAATGAGAATAGCATCCTACTCTGTTCTGCTCTAGCCTTGTACAAGAGGCAAACCAAGAACAAGGACGAACAAACAGTGATCCTAGAAGCCAACGCGCCACAATTTCTCTTCTTCCCTCTGCCTCTTTTTCTCTTGCCCCCTGTCTCACAGATTTCACGAGCCACTGTGGCACCTGGCCACTGTCCCTGTACCCTACTCCAAGTGACTGGCCTGGGCTCTGGGCCTGGGGCTGCCTTTCTGAGCCATGGATGGTGATCATCTGAGGGGAACTGAGGTAGAAGAACTGAGCTCCATGACAACCCCTCACCCCTGCCTCCTCCAGCCCTTCACTATCTCCTTCAGGACAGCCGAAAATTCAGTTGGATATAATGAAAGAAAGTTGGCCCGAGAGGTGTCTCTAAGTGTCTCTGCCCAGAACCAAAGAGAATTTTTTTTGGCAGAACTTTCAAGGTAGAAGCAAGCTCCTAATGGCCTTTTGGCATGTCAGGGACAATTAGACATCTGCACTCCCTAATCGTCCCTTGGGAAGGGGAGACCATGTGCCAGCCACACTTCTGCCAAAGTGTTGCTTGGGTTGGATTTGGGGTTTCTCCTAACCTCTCTGTCCCCGGGGCTCAAGCAAGTTGGAGGGAGCCCAAGGCACCTCTTATTTGGGGCAAGCGACGAGCCAGTGTTTACAGAGGAACTCGGGGCTGGTGGCCATGGAGACACCAGAAGCTCCTGAACCCACAAGAACTGCCCGAAGGGAGTTTGTGCCTATGACAAGAAGGTGCCCTTTCCATTTGTCCCAAATGGGAGGAGGCTGTGAGCACCTGTGTTTGATTACCCCTGTCACCAGGAATCGAGCCTGGAGCTCCAAGTCGCTGAGAATCAAGTCACAAATGGAGTGTCTTATCCTTGCTGGAAGTGATGACAGCTCCCAAAAGGGCTCCTTCCTGGCAGAGGTGAGCCTCTGCCATCTGTACAGCCCCGGGTGGGCCCCAACAGGGCCAGCCCTGCAGAAGTCCTCGGCAGGAACAGCCCCCAGAGCCACCTGGGTATCTTGGCTGGGGGCCTGCCACAGTGGTCCCTGTCACATGCGTGGCCCAGATCGGCTGCTCACAAACAGAAGACACTGGGTTTGGGAGAGCTCATTTCCCCACTGGAGGCAGGTCCTCCCTGTCCCATCCAGACAGAGGGAAAGTGGGGGTGTACCCTTCTATGCACAGGTGGATGGCACCCCCCTTCCCCCACCCCTGTGGAGCTCACTGACAAAAGTGACAGCTGTTCATTAAATTAAGCAAAGGGGGAAATGTTTCCAAAATGAGCTACAAGTCAGTTTACACAAAGGAGAGGGGAAAACTCTATTAGATTGCAATCTCGGGCTGGGGAATGTGTTTCTAAAGGGAGTTTGCGTGCCATGGAAACAAAGCCCCAAAGCCCAGTTTCAGCTTATTAGCGCTAAATTGGCCACAGCAAATGAGCACTGCAATTGTCAGTGACCTGAGGTTTTATAAGCACACTGGGACTGTTTGCAGAGATTTTACTTGCACCCCGCAGAGCAGCTGAAGGGAGGCAACTCAGCCTAGGACTTCCATTTCCAGAGCTCAGAACAGCCATGAATCCATCCCATCAGGCACCTTCTGCACAGGACTCTCCCTGGGGCTGAAGCCTTCCTGGGGTCTGGGCCTTGCACTTGGCTTTCTTAAGAGGAGAACAGCAAGTAAAAGGCACAGACCTTGCCGTCTGTGGGCAAGACCCTTCATCTCAAACCACCAAGAGTGGATCTGGAATGGCCCTGTTGTGGCAGAGAACTGAGGTGGCGATGAAAAGTCAGCGACAGAGAGCGGCAAAGGGTTCCACCCTCCAGGGGAGCCTCTTGCTGGAAGGGCCCAATCTGCTGAGGAGCCAGGCTCCGTCTGCCTCTTCCTCTTACGGTTTTCTCTTGATAGGTCTCACTCTTTGTTGAGGTCACATACTGAGGGCAGAGATGGAAGCATAAGCTGTCTGCAGCACGAACAGAATTAAACATTGATCGGCTCTGTGAAGAAAAGAAGCAAGAGGCTGAAAGGGAGACTAAGCTGGGAGCCTGCGCTGGGAAGAACGATAGAAACACAGTCTTCCGGGGGAGAACTCAGGAGATGTAGGCTGTAAGGAGCAGAGAGGTGTCTGGGGTGGAGAGGTGACAGGTATCCACTGTGTGGGGCAGGACAGTGGAGGATGCTTCCAGAAGAGAAGAGAGAAATCCAGGGAGCAGAGAGAAGAAGAGGAAGGCACGGTGAATTGGTGTGTTGTGGAGTGCAGTGGGGGCCTCATGCATTCAGAGTCTAGATCTGGAATGTACATTAATTTTCTATTCCTGAAACTCTTCTTCCCAACACTAAAGCACTGGTCTCCCAGGTTTTCTAGAACTCTAACCAGTCATGGCATCCCATGCTAGCCCAGCTACAAACACACACACACACACACACACACACACACACACACACACACACACAAGCACTCACCATCCAGGGTTGGTAGTGACCCTGTTCTTGACTAACTGCTCCTTTTCCTTTATCTTTTCACCCCATTCTCCTTGAAGCACCAGGCACGCTTGAAGTACCTTGTTATATCAGTGACCCAAACTCTATTTCATTTCCAAACCCCAGCATTCAATTAACTCAGCAAGCATTTCCAGAAGATCTACACGGGACCAAGTACCCTGTTAGATGGTGGTAAAATTAAATAAGGTGCTGTTTGCCTTCTACGACTGCACTTGAACATTATATAATAAAGGTCTCTGGAGGAGGACAAGTGGGAAGGAACACAGGTCAGGAGTTTAGTGATATGACAACAGACCGTGGTCCCAAGGGAAGAGCAGATTCCACAGAGAAGAGCGGGCTGCTGGGTAATGCAGCATGCACTAGAAAAGGGGAAGAAGCAGACTCAAAGGGATGAGGGGAGTCTCTGCACGCTCCTTGCTAGCTCCCCACACCTACTGGTTTTGCATGTCAGGGTTCCTGTACTGTTCTTCAGTAGTCCTCTGTGATAGTGAGGGGCAGAGAGATGGAAGGGAGCATCTCCAGAAGAGAAGTGAACAGGTTTGCAGCTGGGGAAGCACCTCAACATGGCGGCAATGGCCCTGTGACCATCCATCAAGACAGGTAAGGTGTGAATGAGAAACAGAAATTGGAACATCCTGCTCTTGGAAGTCACTAGCATCTTCTACAACGTTCCGGTACGAAGGTGAGACCTTCCGTGTGAAGGCGTGCAGAATATGGAGAGGGTTCCCACAAGGAAGTATCCAACAAGTGTTTTCACACTGGCACACTAGCACCCTAGGGGAAGGTTACAGAACTGGGATTGCTGCTTTTGCGAGAGGGAGCAATTTCATGGGCACGATACAGATACTTTTCCCGTGAGAAGAGATGGTTGATTTTATTTGTATTTTACTCTTCCTGAGAGAGAGAAAGTGGTTTTCTTGTACCCAAAATGATCAGATAAAAGTGTTTTAAACATGGAGGTCTCTTAAAATATGCCCAATGCTCCCTTCTCTGGTATAAACTTATGGCTGGGTTCTGCCAGCAGCAGTAACTTCTCAAAAGAGTGTTTGAATTCCTGGGTAGGAGAGGTCCAGTAGCCCATGAACATTCCAGAACTGGCCATCTCATTTGAAAATGCTTATCTAAACTTTTTGTTCCACGTCTCCTTGCCCCCCCTTCCTTAATCCTCAGCCAGCTGAAGGGCATATGGAGTCACCCTGAGGACCCCGAAGACCCTGAGGACCCTACCTCCTCCACCTTCCACTCAGTTTCACAGCCGGATGGATGGTTGGAATCATCATATGCTCTTCGCCGCCGTTCTCAGCATCTTTTTTCCTCTGTCTCAAGAATTTTCTGTTTATATATACTATAATTGCCACAAGGGACTAAGTTGTGTAAACTGCCTTTGATAAACTTTTACAATAAACAAAATTCCAGCATCACATGATCATGCCTTGCTGATGGAGTTCTGAGGAGGTCTAGGAACTGACAGAAAATGCAGGAAAGCAAGGCATGAATTATTGTCCAGGGAGCAACTAAATGTAACCAGGGGTTTAAACTAGGGAGCTGAAATCTAAGGCATCGCCTGGAAGAGTTGAAACAATACCGTCTAGGCTGAGGGGGTGAGCTGTTCCTTGCACACCTTTCGTTTCATTTAATGAAGGACATCACCCCTGTCCCTGCTCGTTCCTCTCTACCTCCATGGCTCTGGAAGGAGTTGCTCTCCGACAGCCATGCAGCAGGAGCGGGCGAGCCATCTACAGTCCTCAAGCAAAGCGTAGCTGAGCGGGACCAAGCCACATGCTCAGAGAATAAGAAGCAGGACTCTTGCCTGAACCAAGGCCAGTGCCAAGCACTGCGGCGAACACCAGATTCTAAGGACCTTCCTTCAGGGACCCCCTAAATGGACCTGCCACGCTGACGACATCAATCAAGTTGCAAAGCTGTCTGATACTCTGGAGCTCTTTGCAAGAGACGTGAGGAGCCTCAAAACTTCCTCAAAGCTACGCAGTGGCACCGAACTTCTCTTTCCAAACCCACTCCAAGCTTTCCAACTTTGATGCTGAGCTCTGTTAACAATGGCTGGCTTGGAAGTCCCTACAGGGTTTGTAAGAAATTAATGTTAGCCTCCTCTCAACAGAAAACTAGGGGTTTGCAAAACACACCATATGCTTGTCACTTTGCCAATGAATCAAGATGTTTTTTTGCAGCCTTCTGAGTCCAAATAATTAATGGTAACGTCTAAAGATTACCCCAAGGTTCAGGGAGTGGGGATGAGGCCTCCTCAGTGTCCAACACAACTCAACCCCAACTCAACCCAATATTTCATGTGATAAATGGCCCAGGCTTCATGACCACCCCCGTCCTCCCCACTCATCACCATTGTTCATTCCCTCCCTCCCCAACCCCTCTTGTTTCTTATACAGCTGGATTCTCTGATTTGTTTCAAACAAGTGTTGTTACTTTTTAACCCGACCTCAGATACAGCACTGGCTCCAACTGGCTCCAGCTTCCCCAGTGATTGTCTTTGTAACAGATCCCTTCAGTGCTAGCTGCATTGCTGTCAAGGGACTCATTTCCTTTCGATACATTCTTGTCAAACAATTAATCTGCATCAAGGAATCAGGCTAAATATATCAATAGCCTGACTAATTTTGGTGATTATGGACAATGTGGATTTTTAAAAATATTACCAAAGGACAGATATTCAATTCTTACTCTATAAATTAAGATACAGCCATGATCATTTTAAATAGGTATTGGCTATATGAACTCTTAGGTAAAAGAAACTTTCTTTAATTTTTATCATCTTTTGGAAAAAAAAATAGTTTCTAGAGCTTAGTGTCTGTTGATTCATTTCTTCCCTCTCAGCAACGTCAGAAATATCTATTCGGCCTTAACAGGATGGTTCAATTTTTTTTTCTTTGTTGTTTTTTGTTTGTTTGTTAGTTTGTAGACATGGTCTCACACTAGAACCTGGGCTTGCCAGGAACTTACTGTGTAGTCCAGGTTCCCACGGGAACTCATGGCAACCTCCATGACCTGGATTCTGGCAGTACAGGCGTACCCCAGCACATCCAACTTACTTTCAATTGTTTGTTTATATTTAACTTCATAAAACTTTTAATTTAGGTGTAGTGGTGCATGCCAAGAGGTGCTCCAGCTACTTGGGAGGGTAGAATGTAAAGATCACCTAAGCCTAGGGGTTAGTGGTCAACATGAGTGACACAGTGAGAACCCCATTTCAAAACAAAACAAAGACTAGATATCAAATGCTACTAATACTAAATTCTTCCGCATAGTTCCAGTCACCCTTCTCCATGGCGACACCTTAACGGAGGAGCAGAGGATGCTGAGGAGAGGCTCCCCACAAGTACTCCCTGAACACCAGGGCTTACAGGATGAAGTCCCTTATGTCATTATCTCATGAGATCCCCAGGAAGCGTTTGTGCTTAGGGAAGGCTGAAATTGGGTTTGAGTGTTTGCTCTCACCCTCACTTAAGCAGCGGGAGTGTTACTGTTGGAACTGGAGGCTACGTAGCCTGTCGCTGGAGCTGGCACAGTATGGAAAGCTGCTACCAAACACAGCATCACCTTAGGTGCCACATCCCTGGAGGCTGGTGAATCTGGCACACTTGTGCCTGCTCATGGCGTCACCAGGCACAAGAAACACTCTGATGGCCATTCTGTAAGGATTATTCTAGTCCTAAGACCTACTCACCTCCCAAAGGCCCCAGATCCAAAATGTCACACTGGCGGGTGGGATGAATGGGTTTCAACGTGACTTTTGGGGAACGCAAACATTTGGTCTATAGCCCCAGAACTCCTGACTTCCAAGAGAATTACCCTTCACTAAAGGCTGAATCGAAACACAGACTGTTGGTATAATGTTCTTTTGAACCGTATACACCTTACCCTTGTTCATTCAAATGCTGATTTACCCCTACCTCTCTGGTTTCAATCCGGATATTGCATTGTGATACTTACTCTGAGCATCCTGTCTCAACTGTGTGTAAACAGGCCAAAATAAAACAACTAGCCACAGTATTGTGCAGAGGAGCCAGAGGATACGAAAGAGGGGAGGAGCCAGAGGGCAGGAAATGAGTGGAAGGAGAAGGGGCGAGAGGAGAGCTAGGAGAGAGAGCTGGAGGACAGATCTTGGACCAATGTGGAGAGATGGACTGAACCTAATATATCACTAAAAGCAAGTATAATGGGTGAAATATAAAATTGTAGGAAACTATGAGGGCTTGGAGGTTTAGGATGGAGTAACTATTGCACAGCATTGTGTTCTAGGTTAATTAAATAAACTGAGTCTCTGTGTGGTGATTTGGTTATACAGCTGTTTAGGACTAACAGCAGCTTTACCAGAAGATATATCAATAGTAAATATTAATCCCACCTACAACAGACCTTCCAAGACAGAGTGCCAAGGATGGCCAATGCAAGTTTCACAGTTGGTACTAATGGCCCTAAAGCATTATCCAGACCAAGAATCACTTCAGCTGTTGATTTGATGCAAGTAAAACAGCAAGAAGTGCAGCGCTTACCGACACACGGCTTAATAAATCATCTGTGTCCATCAAAATGGGAAACACCTCTAAGTGCCGGCTGTTTTACTGATATCGTTATTTATGTGTTTCCTGGCAGCTGATAGCCCTCTATTGGTCTCGCTTAATTAGATCAATCTTTAGAAATATGAATTGGAAATTATGAAAGCTGGCGTGACACAATAATTGAGTTTGTAGTCTCTAGTTTAAAGTTTAAAGATAGATTAAAGTATCACCCAGAGCAAAAGTAATTCTTCAGGAATGCCACAGCCTTTCAGATGCATTGACTGTTCCCCCTGTATATTCGTGAACTGAACCCATAGTTAGGCTTAGCATTTTATCACAGGCAGAAAACCTTAAATCGGCAGGCAGAGTGTCGCCAGCATGGACCAGTAAGTCTGCCACAGTCGGTGAGTTCAACAGGCACTCTTTTATGCACAAGTATGTCATAGTCTAGGGGTCTGGGCCAGTGGGTCTCCTTAACCCACCAGGAGATAGTTGACAAGCCATCACTTGACATCTCAAAGTCTGCACTGGCTCACCTGAGAAATAAGAAAATTAGTTGATGACCGCTAGGATCATTATGAGTCTAGGATTCTGGTGGCATCAGTAAAATCCATCATATATCATATTATAGTACTTGCTCTATAAGAAAAAATTATTAAAGTACGTGAAATACTTTAGTATGCAAAGTAGTAAGTCTATTTACCTTAAGGTTCGATTGAAATTCCTGTTGCTTACCTTTAATGTGAAAATGCGTAACTCCTACCTGGCCTACTCCCTCACTAGACAGGACGAGCCAACTCCCAAAGAGGAATGCACAGAATCTTTGTCACGGAAGAAAAAATGTTCTTAGGCAATACATAGAGGACTTTTCTTCCGTCACGCCGTCATATTTCCAAGAGGGCAAATGGCTTACTTTGTTTACTGAACAAATAAGTGACATTTCATAGAGACAGAAGTTGATTAGTTTAAGCCTAACACATAGCAAGTTCAGTACAATGACCTTCCCTAGAACTAGATCAAAACTGCAAAAAGACCTTGTGGGTGGTGGGGGGGGGGGGTTTGTGTGTGTGTGTGTGTGTGTGTGTGTGTGTGTGTGTGTGTGTATGTATGCGTGAGTGCATGCAGATGGAAACACAGCCTCTGGAAGCCATAACTTGATGTCAGTTTCCTCCAAATATCATTCTCCACTCTATCTTTTGAGACTAAGTCCCTTGGTGAACCCAAAGCTCAGTTGACAAAACTGGCTGGCCAGCAAGTTCCAGAGATCTGCTTTGTCTTCACTCCGCACCCCGTGCCCTCTCCCCAAGTGACCATGTCAGGCTTAGGGACCTCAACTTGGGCCCTCCTGCATGAACAGAAGTCACTCTACAAACTGAACCATCTCCCTGGTGCCAACAAGACTTTTTAAAGATAACCAGGTATTGTCCTGTAATCAATACAAGTATGTTTTATGTTTGCCCAAGTGGAATATCGGCTGTTTTAAAGTTTATCCACACTAACTTAGGTCGCTCACCACTTGGAATTTTCTCGCTTCATTCCTCTTGGCTTCATAATACCTTTGCTTACATTCCTCAGGAAGGAAAGGACTCAGGTCTCCTGTATGAGTTCTGGTGTGGTCCTGTGAATCAAGAGTGGTGGGTGATGGGAGAGAGGATGAGCAGGAGGGAAGAATTACATGGGACACCGAGAGAAGCAGCTGGCCGCCTGGTCCTCTCTGACACCACCTGTGTGGCCATAGGCAGTATAACCCCTTGAACCAACTGTTGAAATAAAAGTAGGGGAGAAAATTGTTCTTCAGCCTCACTCTCCAATAATCAAAAGCTTGCTCTACTAGCACTACTTAGATAGCACTTCCAGGAAGCATGAATGTGGGCATAAACTGGATCCCATGATGCTCTGGGGCAGAGGGAAAGGCATGGCGTGTCTCAGCCTGAAGCAAAGTGAAGCCAACACAGGAAGACCTAAAGGGCTGAAAAAGTTTATTAGATGTGTATTGACACTAGAAATTAACATGCAACAAAAACTATGGACCTTTAGATGTGTCAAGGCCAAAGTATAGATTGTTGAGGCCTAAAACAATCAAAGTCACATGGACTATCTAATTTCCTCATATTTCATGTCCATCTAAGGTGCATGGGATTTTATTATTGTGCATTATTACTATAGCACCTGAAGACACGAGGAAAGCAAAGACTATAACAAAAACTGTGATGTGATATATCAGTTTGTTTTTATAAAATGAAAGCATTCATATTATCCAGATAAATATTTGGAGGCTACCATCTCAAGACTCACTTTCATTTTGAACCTATATTCCTAGTAACATTTTCTTCCCATTTTCATAGTTTTGAGTCATAAAAAATAATGTTAAGTATTCTGAAAAGGTATCAAGATGCTATGAATCATAACTACTGCCTTTTCTAAAGTTGAATGATTGGAACAGAAGTCTACAAAAGCTAGGGGTCATTCTAGCCATCGACTTGTATTTTGTATGTGATGCAAAAATTAGAAACCATCTTTCCCCACCTGCAGGGAGTCTGTAATCTAATCACAGACACACATACGAAATCCTTATGAGGTCATTAAATGAATGC
Organism: Psammomys obesus; assembly: GCF_907164565.1. Classification (NCBI taxonomy): domain Eukaryota; kingdom Metazoa; phylum Chordata; class Mammalia; order Rodentia; family Muridae; genus Psammomys; species Psammomys obesus. Next base: position 1,953,145 of record NW_026591711.1, on the reverse strand, counting down.
TTCAACTGAAGTACCAAGGAGAATTTGGGGTTTTGGAATAGTCATAGGGATGCTAGCTTTTCGAGCTTTGTAACGAAATCCATTTCTAATGAAGCTTGTAAAAGACAATAATAATAATTCAATTCTGCTGAGAGCAACCATGTATCATACATATGTTTAAAGTAAAAGCTAAGAAAGCCTAACTATAATTCTGCTTACTCAACTCAATTATGTCATTTCTAATGGCATAAAATAGCTGATGGCTTCTTGTAAGACTTAAAAAGTCTGATTCTCTTTTTCATGTTGTCCCTAAGGTAGGACTTAAAGAAATGCCAGCCCAGCTGGGCTTGGTGGCACATGCCTGTAATCCCAGCACTCAAGAGACGCATAGGTGTATCTCTGTGAGTTTGAGGCCAGCCTGGCCTACAAAGCAAGTCCAGGACAACCAAGGCTACACAGAGAAGCCCTGTCTCAAAAAGAAAAAGAAAAAGAAAAAGAAAAAGAAAGGAGGGAGGGAGGGAGGAGAGACAGAGAGAAAGAAAGAAAGAAAGAAAGAAAGAAAGAAAGAAAGAAAGAAAGAAAGAAAGAAAGAAAGAAAGAAAGACCAGCTCATTTGTAATGGGGTAAATGAAACCACTCCACACCATTTAAATGAATCTTCTGAATCATGGGAGTCTAGTGTCTCCAAGGTAGAGCCACCGTTAGTTAATTTTTTACATGTTGAAAATGAAGGTGACTGAGCTTCATCTAACACCCAACGAATCAGGCCTTCTGCAACAGAAGCACAGAACCTACGTGAGCGTGGATTCGTATGTACGCTTGTGCATGTGTGTGTGTGTGTGTGTGTGTGTGTGTGTGTGTGTGTGTATGTGTGTGTGTGTTTGTGTGGACCTATTATGTGCATTTTTTAAAATTGCACTAGATGATTTTCGTGGCTGCAAAGGGCTACAGGCCTTACAGGAGTGCTCTGGAGGGTAACGAGGCAGCTGTTTCCCATTATCTAATCTGGCTCTTCTGCTGATGTCATTCTCCCCAAATTTCCTTACAAAGGTAATTCCAAAGGCTGCTTGGCTCCTCTCACAGAGTAGATTTGCCAAGGGAGCCGGGAGTCTGGAGAGGCTCTAAAGATCTTGGAGGCTGAGAAAGAACATCCTGAAGCATGACTGGGTTTGTATTTATTTCATATCCCCCCACCCCCGGTTCCATGGCAGTGATTTAAAAGTTACAAGAGCAAAACATGACTACTGACTCCAGACGACAAAATGTGTTTATTTTTTTTAATGATAGTAAAACAAACAACCCAAGTCCACACAGTCTTGTTTTCCTCCCCCTGCGAAGGGCTGTGTGGTGTAGGACATTGTCTGGCAACTCCACTGGGTAGGATCCTGGCTCAGGATTCCGTGTGCTTAAAACGAAGAAAGGCTAAGTGAGGCTGTCCTATGCCCCACGCCTTGGGCAGTTCATCTCCACGAAGGGAAACGTGTCTTTGGGGTTTATTTGTTTTTGTTTTTGTTTTTTTTAGAACGTGGAACACATGCTGGAAAAGAAGAGACAAATGTGGGTGTCATGGCCAGAGCAGGACACAGCTGGTCTGAAATCGAGCCTGTAGAGCTTGAGGACGACCCTTTCTGCCCATCCATTCCCTTCCAAACCCTGGCCTCTGAGCACATGTCAGAATTGCTCATGTATCTGATAGGTAGACTTATTCTTAGTCTCGGGAGTATTCTTTAACTTTTCCTACTGAAATGCCTTGAGATCTCACGTCAGGAAGGTAGCATGAAGAGGATTTCCTCACAAAGGCTTAAGAGAACTGTGGTGTTCTTGGGCATCTTTTAGAAACGAGTGTAGAAGTAAAATTTAAGAACGCTTGGGGAGACAGCAACATTCCTGCCTGCCCCCATGATGAGTCAAAAAAGCAAACTCTAGACTTTTGCTCAGGAAGTCACCAAGGACAGGGCTTGAGACACCTCGGAGGACTGCTCAAGCTCCTGTCCTCTTAATGTCTTTTGCTAAGGAAGCCTCAGTGATGCTGGTTACTAGATCCTCCTCTGTCAGGCCATTGTCCTTCTGTCTCAAGAAAGCTTTGGAAAACACTGACAGGGTTGGAGAGGTCGAACAAAATGCAGACTGTGAGAAAATAATTTATTCTATTCACTCTACTACTAGGTGGTTCAGTAGTTCTTTTTCAGATCTGAGAAAGGATGAGATCTCTTTCTCTGGGAAAGATGTGAGCGAAAATAATCTTGGAAAGACATGGCTGAGAAGATAAGAAGGTAAGACGGACCTTTGACAGAGAGTAAAGGGAGAAACACCCGGTGATTCTGAGGTCTTTTGCGTCACAGAGTCTCAGCAAGTCATCCCCAAAAGATCAAACAACAGACCATCCCACCACCAACAGGAGCCCAGCTCCTGGGTTCATCCAGGCCTTGGAAACCAGATGAAAGTCCCAATAAGATATTCAATACTTTCAAGTGCCTAATGAATTTAAGATATGTCTTCTGTGGGGAAAGATAACGCAGTCTCAGGGCTCAAATTATTGCCACAAGCAATCTTAAGGTGTATTATTTGGTACATAATTGAAATTAAACAGGCCTCCAAAGAAATAAAATCACATGAACAAAAACCAGCAGGCACAATAGAAGGCAGAATAGGAATGGTGTCATTATTAGAAAAACACTCTACCATGCCTTAAAAAAATGGATAATGATGAGTATTTAAATAGAGAACTGAAAACCCCTTTAAAAGATACATTTATTTGGTGGCTAATAATGCTGAACATGTTTTAATAGTTTGCCAGCCATGTTTATCATTTTCATTTGTTACATATCTTTTGAAAATAGAGGTATTTTCTCATACCTAATTAGAAATATGTATTATGGATATTTTTTTCTAATCTGTAGTTTATCTTTTGTTTTGTTTTGTTCTTTAAGACAGGGTTTCTCTGTGTAGCCTTGGATGTCCTGGACCCCCTCTGTAGACCAGGCTGGCCTCGAACTCACAGCTATCTGCCTGCTTCTGCCTCCCAAGTGCTGGGATCATAGCACCCTGCATCTTTTCTTCTTTTGGTGGTATCTTCTCTTTTTAAACGTTCATGGAGGCTGTTCTTTGACAGCTTTTTATACATGTACAAAGTACATCCTGATTATTGTAATCCCACTTTAACCTTTCTCTCCCACCTCTATTACCCTCTCTTCTCTACGAGTCCTCTTCTCACATGCATGACTTCTTGTTCTTGTTGTCATTGTCGTTATTGCTGTTATTTTGCGACCCTAAGTTTCACCAAGATCATCTGTGTGACCATGCGTTGGAACTACCCACTGGAGTCTGGTGGGCTCACTGTTGGACTAAAGACAATGCTTACCCTCTACCAAAATCCACTAGTAGCCAAAGTTTGGCTATGAGTCTCAGCATCTGCTTTAATACCCTGCTAGGTAGAGTCATTCCCCATTCTTAAAACAGAGTTCAAACCTGCTTGTAAATAGAGCCTTCCAGGGCCAGGCATGGTCTGAAAAGAAAACACAAAACAAATCCACTGTTTCACATGATACAGAATAACTTAGAACAAAGCACAGTCTGTTCTCTGTATTCACAGCTCTGTAAAGTCAGACATTCAGGTACAGTGACACGGAGTTCTCCAGTGGGAGCCTCAGAGAATGAAATCAGGGTTAAACTCAGCTATCTGAGTTCTCATCTGAAAACTCTATGAAGGAATCTGCCTCCAACCACATTCAGCTTGTTGGCAGAATCCTGTTCCTCTAAACTGGAGCCTGAGGTCTCCTCCATTTCCTACTATTGATCAATGGGTCGGGAGCCAGTAAGTCTGCTGGGGAAACAGAAGGTCATTCATGGCAGCTAAAGGTCAGCTTAGCAAGAGGAGTAGCAATCCTCAAAGTTTATGAGTCCAGTAACAGAGCTTGGAGATTAGTGAGGCAAAAACTGATAGAAGTTCAAGAAACAGACAAATCCAGTTATGGTCATGGATTGTTACATCCCTCTTTTAACAGCTGTTAAAAATGAGCATACCTGCAACCAGGAAGCATGTAAGACCCTTGAACACCAGGGCCAGCCAACCTGGTACTACGGATAGTCAGGCAATCTTTTGCTCATGAGCAGGAGAACACACCTGCTTCTTAAGTGAACATGGACTGTGTATCAAGATCTATACGGCTGGTCAATACATAAATTTCAAGTCATACGATGTCTGTCCTCTGGCCACCACAGATTTTACTTAGGAATCAAAAGAAGAAGTATATCCGGGAACATCTCTCAATATCGGGAACAAAATCATATACTTCTAAATAATTCATGATAACAGAAGCACCCGGGGGTAAATGAAATGTAACTTGTCTTGGGCGAGAATGAAAACACAACATACAGGATTGAGGAGATAGCTCAGAAAAAGAGCACTTATCTGCCATGCACAGGGTCCTGAGTTTGATCTCCAGCACCACTAAATAAATAAATAAATAAATAAATAAATAAATAAATAAATAAATAAATAAATAAATCACAAAAAAAAAAAAGCTTTGTGGGAAGCATTTACAGAGGAATTTACAGGAAAAGTTGCAATAGTAGAGAATATTCACTTGGAATAGGAGATGCCACCATTATAAAAAGCTATCAAAGACCTCAGTGGTCCCCATAAACAAACAAACAAATGTGAATGCTAGGAGGAAAGAAGAATAACTGGTGGGAAATTGAGTCAGAGAAGAAATCACCGAGACGGAAACTAGACTGTCTGCCTCACATCGTGAGGAAACTGGTCCCTCTCCAATACTGCTGGGGAGGGGACAGAGACCAAATGAGGAAAAAGGAGACGATGCAAAGGATGATGGTAAGGCCTGGGAGAGACGCTACCAACCCACCTCTGCAGCTGCCACGCAGAATAAATAGAAAATCCACACGAAATGCATGAAGTTCTAGATGGATCAAAAATCTGTCCAAGATAACTCAAGAAAAATACATCCTTTATAGTTCTAATTATAGTAGAGAAATGGAATTTGTAAGACAGCACCTTCCCATGAGTTAAAATCTTTAATTTAGCCTTCGATGGTTTCACTAAAGATACCACCAAACAATAAGGAAAAACTCACAGATATTCTACCAAAAAATTAAAGTAGGAAGAACTAGTCCCTACTAGTTTTTTGAGACCAATATCATCTGAAACCAAAACTTGACAAAACAACATAGCAAACTATGTAGGATGCCATTTCTCCCAAATTCATCTATACTCTACTGATGTCTCTATTAAAATCCCAGAATTGTTTTTGATCATAAGAAAATAGATCCGGAGGGGCTGATGAGATGGCGCTGTGAGTCAGAGCACCTGTGGCCAAGCCTAACTGCCTGGGTTCCATCCCCAGAACCCACAGAGTGGACAGAGAGAACCAGGTCCTGCATGTTACCCTCTGACCTCCATGAATTATTTGCCCTACCATACGCAAACACACACACACACACACACACACAGATATAAAAAAAGAAAAAAGCAGTTTCTGAGATTCATATGGAAAAACAAGTCATTCATAAACACACATGTAGAAGCTCTTAGGAATAAGTTAGCAAACCAAATCCAACAATATATTAAAAAGGGATAATGCAGCATGAGCGAGCGGGCTCCATTCCAAAGATTCTCAATTGTTTCAGCAGCGTTTCAATTACTCTTTCACTACTAAACTTCTTTCGCATTTGTCATCAATCCATTATCCAGAGCCATCTGGGATTATTTTGAATTTTTCATTTAGTTCCACTGATTTACCTGTCTGCCTCGATTCCAAATCCACACTGTTTTTAATTGTTATAAATTTCAATTTAGATTGCATAACACCCCCCCAACTTCTTAAAAGTTAACCAATAATATCCAAATCAATATAAATCTTCATATTCCTAATCTAATAAACACCTGTGTGACTGTCTCAATAGGTGTACAAAGAGTACTTACCATTCGTTATTTTTAAAAACTCATACAACTGAGACTCGAAAGGAATACCCTCAACATGCTGAAGGCTTTCTACTACAGGAAAAGCTGACAACTTAGTTATTGAGTATTGTCCTGTAGGTCCCAGCTGGTACGATAAGCAAGAAAACAAAGTATGTTGGAGCACGCGTAGAAGTCACTGTTGACAGGAAATATGGCTATTTACGTAAATAAGACCACGGAGTCCTCGACAAACAGAACCCAGTGACCTCTATGCATGATCAACAGATGAAATTTAGTCCTATTTCTTTAGACCAGCAATTAAAAGGCAGAAAGTGAAATGTAAATATGAATAGTGGAGTAAAGATGGCCCCGCTGGAAAGGTGTCTCCCACCAAGCCTGATGACGTGAATTCAATATCCGGAACCCACGAGGTGGAAGGAGAGAACTGACCTCTGCAAACTGCCCTCCGGCTTCCACAGGCATGCCATGGCCCAGGCATCTATGTACATAACAATCAATAAAATGGCTTTATGACATTGTTAAGCAAATATGAATCCTGTTTCTAAATCTATCAGAAAGCACGAAATATACAAAAGGATGAAGCTAGTGAAAGGCCTGTAGGGCTGTGCCTCAAAATCCAGGAAGCAAGTGTGGAAATCAATGGAGACAAGAGCGGGGTGTGACTTACTGGTAGAGTGCTTGCCTTGAATTCATTTAAAGGGGCCCTAATAAATAAAAAAATAAATTGTATTCACGGAGCAGAACACTCAGAGTTGATGATGCCATTGTCTCCCTCAATTCATCTGTAGATTCGTCAAAATCGCTACCAAAATCCTAGACCTTTTTTGTTGTAAGAAAGTAGATTCTAAAATTCTTCTGGAAAAGCAAAGGACTGAGATAAACAAGACAGTTTGAAAAGAATTACTTTGAGATAAAACTCCGCACTGAAACTGCCATAGTCTATGCAGGTAATTGATTTTATTTTATTTTATTTTATTTTATTTTATTTTATTTTATTTTATTTTATTTTATTTTATTTTTATTTTGTCAGTGCGTTCTACCACTGAGCTGTCTCCTCAGCAAGGGACCGACTTTTGTTTTGTTTTGTTTGTGGCAGGGTCCACATAGCAAGCTCTGGCTGACCCGGAACTCGGTATATAGGACACACCGGCCTCAGACTCACAGAGATCCTTCTGCCTCTGCCTCCCTAGGGCTGGCAGTACTGGCGTGTGCCACCACACTCAGGACACCGAGAAGGTAACACGGCCAGCAATTATCATTTGCTTGGAAAGAAATGCAAGTTCTGCGGGTGGATAAATATGGCAAACCTAATGGGCTTGTACATTTTAAGCAAATCCAAGTTGTTCTAAGCCACTTACACCTGCATAAAGCTTTTTAAAATGTGTGGTTTATCTGCTTTCATGTCTCTCCCACACTGCGCATGCTCACATTGAGGTTGCCCTTCTGCCTGCAGACCTGTAGTTCCCCGTTTGCCTTTTCATGTGGAGCTGAGAGGATTACTCCTGTGAGTCCATTCTCCCCTTCTACCACGTGGATTTTAGGGATTAAATTCAGGTCGCCAGGCGGGGCGGCAAGCACCTTTACCTGGCCCATGAAAATCTTGACCTTCTGACCCTGCCAATCCCTCTGTCCCACCACCTCTAACTGACTATAAAATTCTGGACATAAAATGGTTTTCTCTTTTTAGCAAGGAAATTCACTAAGCTATCTGCACTATCAATTCTAGTTCCTGTTCAACTTTCTAATTCTGCCTAGATTTTGACTTTGTCATGTGGCCTAGTTTTGTTTGCTTTGTTTGGCTTTTTGCAAACCTAAAATATTATGTTTGACCCAGTAACCTGAAATCTCTCTGTCTCTCTCTCTCTGTCTCTCTCACACAAACACACACACACACACACACACACACACTTTGATATGAATCATTTTTTAATCTACTAGAGCAGATTAAAGGCCCTTTCCACCTTGGAACATGGTATTGAGTTATTTTTTTAAAGAAGCCCAGCTCCCCCTCCCTACCCCCACCCTCACCCCTGAAGATAAAGTATTGCTCTATACCTCAGGCTGACCCAGAACTTGCTGTGTAGCAGCCAGGTTGGCCATATATGCATGATCTTCCTGTATCTGCTTCCCAAGTGTGGGGCTTACAGGTACGCCTGGCTCAATAAAAAATCTTGCTTGTTTATTTGCTTGTTTGTTTGTTTTCGGTGCTGGAGGGAGATAACACTGCCTGCCCCAGCGCTGTGTGTCTCTTTATATTATCTGAGCCTCATTCATGTTCTAACGTTCAGTTCCCGGACTAACCCTTATTCATACCCTCCCCTAATCTCCATTTCATCATCTTCTCTTCCGATGATTTCCGAAATTTTGACTTCAAATATTTCTTACAGAATTTTCATGTCTTATATCATAATTTTAATTTCCAAGATTTTTTGTCCCTTGGCTCTTCCTTTTAATGTCATCTCCAAATCATTGATTCATAAAACCTGTTCTTAGTTTTCTGGGTATGTTAATGGAGTGTTATTGGCTATTACTGACTATTTGGTTTTTACTTCCTTTTTCTTCTTTCTTATGGTCTCTGTTTCTTTGTTTTGAATGAGTTGTTTTTCAGATTTTTTGTAACAGAGCATTACTCTATGGCTCAGGCTGACCTGGAGCCCATGGTTCTCACACCTCAGTCCCCAAAATGCCAGGAATATGAGCATGAACGCCAAACCTGGAACACTCCTGTCTTGAGAAGAAATTCTCAAATGTTCCTTGTGCTTTAAGAAACCAGTTCTGTTCTGGTGGGGCCCTTGGTGCCTATTCTGTAACTTCCAGGGAAAGCTGTAGCTAATTTACTAGCTTACCCTCTAAAGAGGCTGCAATTAAAAGGACAAGGCTACTCAGAATGTGCACATAATTTCCACTTCGAAGTTCAGGGAACCACGAATTCAGAGCTTCTTCACCAATGACTTTAAATACTTATCGAGGTTTGAAGCTCCCTGAAGCTGCTTGGTGGACAAATGATTTCCTAGCTTTGGCTTGAACGCCCTGAAGGAAGGAGATACAACAGCAGCCAAGCTGCCCCTTTTATCTTGAAACATTCCCAGAATCAAATTCATCTTCCTTTGTTTAATCTAAGGCATACTTTTCCAAATTTCTATCAGTTTGTCTTATTTATGTTTACCGCATACACTAACGCTCAGTGGATTTAAAAAAAAAAAAATTTGTGTTGAATCTTCGGCGATGCCACACAATGTATTTGATCATAATTAGTACCCCAATTCTGCACCCTCTTTTATTTTTATACCAAGCTGTGTGGCCCATATAGGTGTGGGGCCATCCACTGGAACATGGTCCACCTAGGAGGAGCCACACCCTTAATGAAAACTGACTTTCCCTCCCCTGGAAGCCTTCAACTATCAACAGCTCCTCAGTTAAGAGAGGGTGCTCAAGAACTGTATTCCCCACCATGATGGAACGTTGACTGTATTGATACTGCACGGGTCTTATGCTGATGACCAGAGCCATGGTGAGCGCATGGGTACAGAGGTCCTGCCATGTCCGTAAGATAGTCTTTTGCTCTGCCTCTCCACACCCTGATCTCTGGTTCTTATCTAGCTCCTCTTCTACAATAGTCCCTGAGCCTTGGAGAAGGAATAATGGTATAGATGTTCCATTTGTGACTCTATTGACACTTATCTCTGAACTTTGACCTATTGTGAGTTTCTGCATTAACCACATCTACTGTGCAGGAAAAGTTCTCTGGTGAGGTCTGAGAATGGCACATAGAGAGAGACGAACTTTGAAGGAAGCTTGGTACTGTGTCCATTTAGCAGAATGAGAGTAGTAGGTTCAGCCTGGAACCCTACAGTGCTCCCCAACCGTAGGGTTTGGGCCAAATTTACAGTACTCTCTGGGGAACAAATGAAGCCCTAGGTGAACTCGTGCTATTGATATAAGCATGGCCATGTCAAGTCCCCCATTGCCCCAGGTCCATGGGAATAGCAAAGCCTTCCCCAGGTCATGTTTAGGGAGTGGCAAAGCCTTCCTTGGGTCTCTGTGAGGACTTTGACAGTGTGTAGACTGCACCTTCCTTTTCCTAAGACTGCTCCACTGCAGGAACTTACCACCAAGACTAGCTAACCCCGCCTCCTCATGCTGTACATGATAAACGCAATGAGTTGCCGGGCTGCACAGTAGGTCCCCTAAATCAGAGCGAGCACATCCCAGCCAGGCCCAGCTTTGCTGTATGTGAACCAGTGGCTTCTTCAGATCTCTCATTGCTTCCTGTCTGAGTTTCCCCAGTCATGTTTCCAGGACCAAGCCATGCTAGACATGACAGTGCCGGGTATGTGTTTGCTACAGACGACTTTTTAAAGAACTTTCTTATTGGAGCTGTTTTGTACAACTGGGTCTAACCACACACCTACCATTCTATTATCTGAAGATGATAGCTCTGGCATCCTTGGATAGTGCTATAAAGCCAACGCTTCTGTTTCTCTGAAAATGTCTATGAAACAAACGTTGATATTTAAAAAGAAAAGAAAAGTGACTGTCCCTCGGTCAACCTTCCACAGACATTGCGGGGTTCTTAGTTCTCTGGGTACGTTAAGGAGTGTTATTGGCTATTGCTGGCTCTCTGGTTTTTACTTTCTTTTTCTTCTTTCTTGTACAGGTTTTGAAATGTGGAGGTACTGGAGTGATCTGAGCACACAGGCTGGCTTCTGGGTGCTGCCAGTGGGTGCTCAATGAAAGCCAGACCTGGCTAGACTAGAATTAAAGACAGGCCTCAACTCTGGGGAACCTCGGGCTGTCTTGACTTTTCATAACCTTAACCTTCCGTTCTCAGGAAATGCTTTGGTTTATAAAATTTCATAATAACTTAATTCATGTCTTTCTTTCCCACTCAGTTAATATAGGCAGAGTTAAAGAAAGCCGGTCTGCTCCTTCAAAGCCATCCACGTAAGACCTAGAGGACAGTCCTCATGCAACTGGACAACCAGGGAGCTTAGTGAATCTTCCACAGACAACAAAACCCATTTTGTAACTTCCTACCTACAGCTGAAGCTCACAGCAAGCATTCACCAACCCACAGACGGAGCCTTCAGCCGAGGTGGAAAATTCCAGCTTCCAGCCCTAGTTTGTAAGTGAGCTTTGTGGTTCCAGAGGCTGCTCCTCAGGCCCACCCTCAGAATGGAATCAAGACTCTCAGGCGTTCTGTGTCACACATTTTCCTTTTTGCTTTCCCATCACAATGCTGCATGAACTTGCAGCCTCTAACATGGCTCCCCCGCCCCCCAGCACCTGGCTTGTCTTAAGAGAGAATCAGCCAAGAACAAACTCAGCAGGAGGCACTGTGCAGGGAAGGCAGGAGCCAAGACAGAAAAGTCTTCCCTCCCTCCCAAGGTGACAAGCTCCACAGATGTTCCAGCTTCAGAACCCTGTCAAAAGGTTCAGTGCCAGTCAAGAGGCTGGCTGTGCCATATAGCCACCTCCACACACTTGGCAATGAATCTTTTTGTTGTTATTCCCCGTCATTCTCTTCTGATGCCTGGCCCAGCGTTTGCTTGTCTTGTGTCCAAAGATAAACTGCAAGCATGGAGAAAGCCAGACTTTACGGACGTCTAAATAGACCATTGACAGAGGGAAGGAAAGATGGAGCTTGGAAATGGCTTTCCTGCTTGGCTTTTCCATCACAGCTCATTTGACTAAGTAACACAGTGGACATGGGTCCTAGGCCTGAAAAGATATATGGAGTACCTCAAGATTCATTCACTTCACCTTTGAACTTCATTCATACCATTCCAGGTCTCCTTACTCTCATGATTGGCCCAAAAGTTACTGCCCCCCTCCAAAAGAACCATAATTACAGGCAGGCAGTGTAATTTCCTTCTGAGACATTCACTGAAGGCAAGATGATTTTGATTTGAAAAGGAAAGGAGTGGGATGTATGGATCTGTGTACTAGAGAGAGGAATTTCATCTCCATTTATGATGCTTATGTTCCTATCAAGGAATTAGACAGCGTGAGCACCCTTGTCAGCCTCTGCTGCATCCAGAAATTAGAAAGACATTGCAATTTGCCTCTTAGGGGACAAACACAGGAGACAAAATGACAAAGAACACTATTGTGTTTTCAGTTCGCATTCATTCGGGAGACATCCAGAAGAGGCATTGGAAATGCGTTCAGCTCACTGTGGCCTTCTGGAGAGGTCAGTATGTCCCCGCAGCAACCTAGAGCGCGTTGGTCCCAGTAAGCTGCTCAGCAGCTTTTGAAATGCAAAATGGGTGCCTTCTTTGCTGAATAACACATGGAGGCCAAAACACACACACACACACACACACACACACACACACACCAAAAAAAAAAAAAAAAAAAACAGAAGGAAAGGAGGTGACAGGGACAGGGAGTGTGAGACACACAGAGAAGACAAAACACGGTGCAGAGCCAGCAGTGACAGCTGGCTCGCAAGCCAGGGACAAGTCAAGCACACTTCAGAGACAGCAGAGAGCACGACTTCTTAGCATCAAGAGGACGGTTGCTCTTTCCTACCCCAGAAATGAATGCAAACAGGGAGAACCACTGCTCCCCGGGTGTTCAGCACAACACTCAGGAAACCAAACACAGAGGCAACAACACAAGGATGAGGACGAGGACGCAATGCATGCGCCCGAGCCTCATTTCCTCCTGGCCGGGTAGGGGACGCCCACGAAGCCAAGAGCCAGAAGCACAAGAGAGAACGGACACTTTCCTTCCCGTGTTCGAACCCCTCGATGAACTGCTGCGCCCTGGGAAAATGAAGGGATTTCGGATTGGAAAGCTGCACCCCCGACCCCTGGGCAGAGCCCGTACAGATGGTAGGCGGTGGCTGACAGGTAGATGCGAGTCTCTGAACCCAAAGCAGCAGCTCTGAGGACACGTGGGCCCTGATGTGGCACTGTCGGCAGTCACTCCCACAAGAGCCACCATCCTGGGAAGGCTGTTGTTGAGTGAGTTCATTCCCAAATCTACAATGTAGCCTAAAACAGGTGCTGCCAGGCCATCCACTCCGGACTGACAGCTATTGCCTTCTAGAACTTAGAGACTATTGTCTACTGGGGGGGAGGGGAAGGGTCTGAGACCCCCACCCCCACCACCTGACCTCTATGGCAGCGAGACTAGAAGAACTGAAGGTGGACATTGTGCAAAAAATTCTCACACCAGAAAAGTGACATCACATTAATCTCTTTCTGATACTAGAGGTTGAATCCAGAGTAACTAAAGGAAAGCCTTAGCCACTTGTTTTAATTTTCACTTTGAAACAAGGTTGCCTCAAATTTGCAATCCTCCGGCATCAGTCTCCTGAGTAGCTAGGACCACAGGCATGCTTTATTGCACCTGCCTACCACCAAATTAAATTTGTAACAGTTTCAGTACTTCTCGAAAGAGTGTAAAATATTGAACCAGTTAGGCAATTTAAGTATTATCAAACTGAGACGTCTGTTGCCCTGGATATCTGTCGCCCTTCCCCCAAAGGTCTGAGTCATCTGACTTGACATTAGGCCATAGACTGAACACAGAAATGGCATGCCATGTGTCTTGCCTCCAGACTTTGCTGCCCTGTGTGTTCTGCTATGCTCTCTTCTCTCTGCCAGGAGACCATGGCCGACAGACGCTTCTTCTTAAACTGGAGTCCCTAGAATGAAGACAGCGTGCCTCACTGGATGTTTGCTTTTGTTTTGTTTGTTTTGCTTTCAGTTTTGTCACCTGGACAATGGTTTCCGGAGCTCTCGTTTTGTAATATAAGTGTGTACAGCCCATGAGAATTAATTTTGTAGCATTTCCTCTAGGCTAAATAGACAGATATATTCAAGTCTACATCCCAAGTGTTAGATGACAACTTAATATTAATTTTCTCCTTCCAAATTCATATGGCAATTCCTGCCCCTTTCTGCCGATCCTCCCAGAGGAACAAACTTGTGGAATTACAAGGCTAGAATCCAGCAAAACCAATTCTGCTTCCTATAATTCCGAGGTAGCAAGATGCTTAATAGAGGAGCCAAAGCTACTGGAAGGTCAAGAGGACTCAGACCAGGAAAGCTGAGTCTAAGAAATCTGAGCGCGTGGGTCTGAGCTCCTGCACCACGGACACTTTGTCCTCAGGAGACCTGCACTGCGGCTGAGTTGTTACACGCTTGGAATCCAGGCTGTCTCCAGCGTCAAAGTGGAAGACTCAGTAAACCACAGCTTCTCCAGCTGCGCTTGTCCAACACACAGAATTTGTAACTAATGCGGGTAGGGTGCGAAAAATTTGGTAACAGTAAGGAAAATTCCTAAACTCTCAAAACCCAAAACTTAATTCGCAATCAAATGAATACGATCTGATTGCTACTGCAGTGCCTACCCATGCTGCACTGCGCGGCGCCTGAGCAGAGAGAGTGGGCAGAGCAGGGTCTTCTCCCAAGTTTGCTGCTAGACTATATCCTCAAGGCTTACAGATCTTCTCTAGCTCTCATTTCCCCCATCATTAGGAACAGAGGGACTACATGAGTTATGAGGCTTTGAAACTTACTTGTCGCTCTGCGGCCATTTCTTAAATAGAATACCAGAGGAGGCCCTGGCCTGTGGGACCCAGAGAGCTGTATCCCAGCATGCCTCGCAGGAGCAACTAGGTCTGACTCATCTGGGGCTGAAGGGCACAGTTCAAAACCGCATGAAACTGTCTGGAAAATACTCCCTCCACTTCTAAAACCACATGATTCTAATCATTTCCCAAGCTTTGAGTCTGCTCGAGGGAATGTCAAATGCTCATCTTTTAAAAAGAAAAAAAAAAAAAAATATATATATATATATATATATACATATATATATATGCTCTAGGGCAAATTAATGGTTGCAGACGTACCTAATGAAAAAGTGATGGGGTCTGTTAAAAGCGAGACAGCTTCAACATTTTGAAAGAGCTCTAATCTTTGACCTAAATCTTACCTTCCAAGTTACTTAATGTTCCAATATGTCCTTACTCAAATGGTACTCTGATAGCTGGAATAACGCCACAGGAGAATGCCCATAAGCACCGTAAAAGAAAAATGAACAGGTCCTTCCATGGGGACAGCAATTAGACTTACCCAGAACCTGTTGACATTGTCATGGGGAGACATAAAACCAACATTATTTCCAAAGAGGGAGAGAATGTCATAGCATTTACCAGACCTGGCTCTGTTAAGTGGAAGGCCAGCCATGGTTAGGGACCATTTGGTGTAATACAAGAGGCAGTTAGTGCAAGAAAGCAGAGAGAAAAAAACTGCATATTGCTAACAACTTTCTTTACAACCATCTTGCTGCCTATTTTCCAATTGAGCTCCCATGTTTTCCTTTTCACAATATAATGACTTTATTATCTGGGTTACTATAAAGGCTAGACCATGAAACCTGAATGAAGTAGCCCACTGAGAGGACAGCGAGGAATCCAAGAATGTCTACAGT
Source organism: Psammomys obesus (assembly GCF_907164565.1). NCBI lineage: Eukaryota > Metazoa > Chordata > Mammalia > Rodentia > Muridae > Psammomys > Psammomys obesus. The sequence goes on along the minus strand of NW_026591711.1, from coordinate 1,937,778 downwards.
TTTCACATGCCCTGAAGCTTTGGAGCCTGGGGGTTGTTATTTCTCATGCTCAGCAGAAACATAGAGAGGAATGGGTTTATTTGCTTTACATATCCCAACTCATAGTCCACTGATGAAAGCCAAGGCAGGTACTCAAACTGGGCAGGAAACTGGAGGCAGGGCCTGGTGCAGAGGCCATAGAGGGATGCTGCTTCCCACTTGCTCCTCATGGCTTGCTCGGCCTTCTTTCTTATAGAACCCAGGACGACCAACCCGGCATAACCTCACCCACAACGGGCTGGTTCCTCCCCAATCAATCACTTAGGGGACCTAGACACCCTGCTCAGATGTAGCCCATAGGCAGCCCCGTCTCCATGTAGGTTCCCTAGTAAGGGGAATGGGCTTTCTCTGACATGAACTCGATTGCCTGCTCTTTAATCACTTCCCCCTGAAGGGGCAACCTTGCCAGCCCACAGAGAAAGAGGATCCAGGCAGTCCTGATGAGACCTGATAGGGTAGGGTCAGATAGTAGGGAAGGAGGACCTCTGCTATTAGTGGACTAGGGGAGGGGAATAAAGAGGGAAGAGGGAGGGAGGGTGCGACCAGAAGCAGATGGGGGGGGGGGCTACAACCGGGATACAAAGTGAATAAATTTTAAATAATAATAATAAAAGAAAAGAAAATGCTCTACAGGCTTGCCTACAGCTGGATCTTTTGGAGGCTTTTTTTTTTTTTCAGTTGAGGTTTCCTCTATTCAGATGTCTATAGCTTTCATCAAGATGACATGAAGCCAGCTGGCACAGGTAACGATACACATTGCTTGCCATCCCTCTGACATTTCTCTGGTCATCCTATGGCCATGGATCTGCAAAGCATCTGAGGTTATGTGGGTCTTTTATTTAACCATGATTGCAACTATGCCTCTGGATGCCACCAGCTTCTCCAATAACAGCTGAAAACTGAACCTTGTGCTTCCTCCTGGCTAAGCAAGCCAACGGTGTTTTCCCCATTTGTCTCAATGCTTCTCTGACTTGATTACATCTTGCCAGTGTTAGTTCCCTTGAGGAGAAGTGCATTCTGTCTGCTCATTAAATATTTTTATAGATATCAGAATAAACACACACATATATGTATATATATATATGTGTGTGTGTGTGTGTGTGTGTGTGTGTGTGTATACATACACTAGGCTATTATAAGCTTAAAAAATTTGTGCTCTGCTTCTTTCCAACAATGGTCCTTATGTCATGATGAACTTTAGGGTTTGTGTGTACGTAAAGAGGGCTCTGAATCTCAGAATGTCCTAGTACAGATACAAAAACTTTGGCATAAAGTTTGGCCTATAGTAGACAATTAATAAACACTGCTCTCCTGCACCCCTCCTTTCCCCGAAAATTCCATGCATTCGTATCTCATAGACAATCATTAGTTCTTATTGCTCTGATGACAAATTTAAAAACAGCGCCTGAAGTAGAGGGAAGAGAACTTGGCGCCCGGGAAGATAAGTATATTCTTGCCTCTCTCCTCCTGTTCTAAGATCTGCACTCTACAAGATTCCAGGGGTTTATGCTTGAAAGGCATCCGGTTGAACACTGAAAATGCTGTTCACCAGCAATTAGGTCATTTAGTTTCCAAACCTAAGTTGGTCTTTATTAATGGGGGTCTAGTAATCAGAATACTAATAATGGTTACAGTGAGTAAAAACTAGCCACAGTAAATTATCCAAGTTTTCTGTCTCCGTCTCTCCTCTTTTGCTGGCGGAATACTGTGTTGGTGAAACACAAGGTTTTTAAACAAAATCCTACTGAGCAACATTTGATGAAATAAGACACCAACACAGTTTCCATAATCTCAGCTCGGGGTTCTTTAGGGAAAGACCCACCAGTTCAGGTTCAGGAGGTTTAGAGATTTTCCTCAGCAAGATTGTCAGTTATCAAAGAAACTAGAAAATAGGGCTTTTGCCCAGGAGCGTTGTGTGTGTGTGTGTGTGTGTGTGTGTCTGACATAACAGAACATCCCACTGAGGAATGTTGTCTCTCATTCCTAAACAGTCTGTCGGCTGTTTCAGACATTCAATTCACAGAACTAGACATTGCTTCCCGCCAGGTGTGAGGCTCGAGAGTTGGCTTGTGACAGTTCACCTGTACATTATTCACTCCCCTAATGCATGCAGACACAAAGATGAACCCTGCCTCCGAGCTGCTTGCCTAGCAGTATGAGAAGCGGATCTGCAGCAGAGAGGCTCTGGGAAGTGACAGGATTTTGAGAGAAACAAATGTCTGCCCGCGGCCGTCGGGGAAGGAGAAGCACATTTTCAGGCAACCATAGCGCGCAGGCCTCTGAAAAGCCATCCTTCGGCTCTACTCCTTTTTCTCAGAAGCCAAAAGTAGCTCCGATTTCAACTGTCCACACTACCAAGAGCCACGGCACAGACCCCATAGAAGGGGACTAAGGAAAAAAGCCAGTTCTGTGTTTCAGCACTTGTCATGAGAATATTCACGCCCCACCCCCAACAGCAGCTTGCCTTCCTAATTATGTTTTCTCAAAGCAAATGCTAACATTGGTTTTTAATCCCTTGAGCACACACCAGCTGCATAGTAGGAGGAAGCCAGGTCAGCATTAAAAATTGACCGCAAATAATTAGAGGACAGAAAAGCCACAGGCAGATAACATGGTGGAATGTAGCATTTTTTTATAACCATGGGTCAATTGTCCCAGCCTACCCTGCGGCCAGTCTCCATCCCTGATGAGGTTATGGTCCTGTTATGAGTCTTAATAGACCCTTTTTTATGAATGTATCAGTAGGAGCATAAACAAGGTCATGTGGAATTTAAAGGACATTAATGAGACCTGTGTAAATTCAGATCACCCAGAATGCAGTGGTTAGACCATTTTCAAGTGAATAAAACCCAAAACTTGCTTTTCGCTTTGCAAATCATCTTCTCTCCAGCAACTGCCCAATGAAAAGGCTCTCTAAGGCCCATAAAGTGATGGGACTTTAAAGTGTGTTTTATGGAATAACTGAATCGAATTAAATTGCTGTTTACTTTCACCATAGAAGCTCTGGTGACTAAAACGGAAGACGGTGCCATTTTCATGCACTAAAACAAATCCACACTGGAGAGAAAAAGAGGAGAAAAAAACTAAAATGTCAGTTGCTGACATGCCATTCGCCCGCCACTCAGTAAATAAACATAACGTCTATTAGTTGTCATGGAAACGCTCTGGCTGATTCTGAGCCTCAAAGCTCAGCAATAAAGAAAACCCTGATATTTGAAGCTCGACACAAACAACTCCTTTGGCATTTCTTATGAGCTCACTAGCCAGCATTCTCACTGTCCGCTTCCTTCCTGGGACATGAATGCATTTGCCTCGGAGAAAGAGACATGTATCTTAGAAACCCATCAGAAACATTTGAATGCAGTACCTTGGCCATCTCTGCTCTTGCCACTCCTCCCCCACCTCTCTCTTAACCTCTCTGCCTGAGAAGAATTTAAATGGCACATTTAGTCTCCGCACATTGTGCTTCCTGTGCTCCGAGCTGAATAAAAGGGATTGATTGAAGCATTTATGGTAACCATGTGGGCAGGAGGGATCAGGTTTTCTGCTCAGCGTGGAAGGCTATTGGATACATAATAAGCAGCCACAGTAAAGGCAATATAGGAGTGTGCTGGCATTGTCTCTTCTTCAGCAAAGAATTTTTTTTTGTTAGCATAGACTTGGGGCACATTTCCAGTACTCAATGAGAAAGCAGCTCAGATGCTTAGACGTAGATCAAGGATGCTTACGCCTCCATTCCCCAAGGTAACGGGCCTCAGAAACATTGATCAAAACAAAAAAGTCAGACGATGGTCTTGTATTTTTTTTTTCTTAATATGTGGGATTTCTAGCACATCACAGAGCAGGAATGGACGAGTTGAAAGGTTCCAGCTCAGCACAGCTGAAACGTCAGGGTCTCCATTGTTAAGGATCAGCTGAAATGCTAGCCCCCGTTCATTTCTGAAAGCACACTTCAGCATTTCTAAAGCCCACGAGACTTGACAAGCTGGGCATAAATCAGAGCGATTTAAATTCCTGATTTTCTGGCATCTTTCCAGTGATAACCCCCACACATACCTAACATCACATCATCCCTCTATCAGAGGTGAGGGCCTGAGTGGACCCCAGCAGCTGCAGCCCCGAGCATCAAACAGAAACAGGAGCTTCTGCCTCCCTCCAGGCCTCAGAACTCCTTCTGCTCGCTTTAAGATCTTCTATTAAGTCTCCTAAAATGAGACCAAGGGCAGATTTTATTTATCCCAATATCCTAATAGGCCCTTTTCATCTTTGTATGGAACGATCTCTGGATTTTTCCAGGCCTGATTAATCCATCTCTGAGTACCACAAGGCCTTCAATAGCTGTGATAAGGAAGTGACTGAAGAGGGGGAAACAAGTGGCTTCTGAATGGATGGGGTTGGTCCCAGCTTCTTAAAATGAACTCAGATCCCACTTGCATCACAGGGCCAGAGTCACATGATCTGCTGGGTGTCAGGCATCTGAATGAGCCATTCTAAACCAGAAGTACCTTGGGAGCCTCCCAACAGGACAGCTGGGGAAACCATCCTTGGGGACTGAAAGGAGAGCCCGGAAATCTTCACCATGTCACCATGGCACCAGACACGTGTCGAGGCCAGTTAACATTCGCAGTGCTGACTTGAATGTGTCATTTGTTATGTGTGTCTACAGAGAAAAAATAACAGTTCATATTGTCATTTTCCTGTTTTTTTTTTAAATTTACTTCTCAGCCAGATTTGTCCCTTGCTTGGCAGTATTCTCCCTTCCGGGAGCTGGTCTGAAGAGCCTTGTCCCTTGAGAGCTCTACCGAGTTTGGCATCTACCTCCTCCTGGAGATGTAGGATGTCATGATGTCACAACATCATGGCAAGATCTCAGGATTGAGACTCGGACCCCACCACCACCTGCTTCTACACCTCTGGGCACTAGCTTCTTCATAGTTGGAATTTTTGACACAAATTATGTGCCACATATGGTCAATCTCCTACATTCTCTACGGCTGGCTAGTCATGGAGTGAGGAAGGGAAAGGTGGGCGCATGCTCTTGGCTGGGTAATAAACCTTTCCCGCAGTCAGAGAATGCAAAGGTGCAGAGATGTTCTAATTCCAGTGTATTTTGTTTTATGTTGCATCTTCACCTTAACCTAACAAAGTTTCCCGTATTTTAAAACAAGCCAGGTGGGGGGCTGGTGAAATAGTTCTTTCTGCCAAGTGACGCCTGTGACCTAAGTTGGATCCTCAGAATCCAGAGCAGAAGGAGAGAACCAACTCCTGACAGCTGCCCTCTGACCTCCACAAGTGTGCCACAATAAGCAAGCATCCACACTCGTGTGTGAAATCATAATAAATACAATTTTAATATGGTAGATGAGAGTGAGGTAAGTATGAACAGACTACAATGGCATACACGTATGAAACCTTCATAACAAAATCGCTAATTTGTACATAACTTAAATATCAATTAAATAAAATATGGCAGAGTCTTGACCACAGATGCCTCTCAAGTTTTGCTCTACATCCCTCTATGGTACACAGCTGGGCAGTCTGGTTCCCCAAGAGACCTCAGGGTAAGAAAGATAAGAAAGGGAGGCAGCCTTGAGGGAGCAAGAACAGTCAAGATGTCAAGGGGCTGGCATGTCTGCACATTTTTACTCCTGCATATTTCCCTCAAATGTATTGTGTGTCCCAACCTTTTTGTTCTCTTTTCAGACACCATGGAAGAAGGAGATTCAAATGGCTTAGGATGCGATCTTATTCTGTAGACTCCATTCCTATAAATTTTGGATGGAATAGAAGCAGTAGAAGAAGAGGCATGGGTGTTGCGGTGTGAGGGGCATCACAGTGGGCCCAGCCAGGCAGTGGGAAGTAAGGAGCCACCCTTCCTGACTCATCTTTTGCCTGAGCTTGCCTTGGGATCCACCAGTTAGGATTCCCTAAGATTTCTCTGGGGCTAGCAAGGGGTGGAAATGCTCTTGTCACCTCTCCATGCAAAAGCACAGTTTCATTTTTCTAGGAATTTCCCTAGTAAATTAAGGAAAACAGAGCCAGTTTCTATAAAAGCAGGCAAGCATGGGAGACCCTTAAGTCCAGATATCCTCAGCTAACCTTACCTCACTTCTGAGTGAGGCTTGCTTGGCACTGGTCCGGGAGCCAGTCTAGAACCTTGTCACACTCTCCTGTCTGGACTGGTTGCCATCTCTAGGAGGAGGTGGGTGGCCCGCTCCATAGCACTCTCAAGAGACAAGGCACACTGCGTTTCTCTCCTCGCCGTGGCCCGCTGCAGTTCATGACTTTATCATGAAGAATGTGTTCAGGATGGAGGGGAGAAAACTCAGTAGTTAGGATAACTGGGAACAATGCAGTAAGTTAAAATGAGAGAAAATTACTCAAACCAGAGGTTGGAAGGGGAAAAAAAATATCCACAGTGTGACTGTGGAGAATTTGAAGTAGGGTCTGAAGCTCTTGACACAATGAGGACTGGAAAATGGAGGCTCAGTCATGATGGGAAAGGAAGGATAATAGTGTTTGGACACAAGGGACCTGAACTTATCTTGCCGTGTCCTTTTATGAACCCTTAAAAGGCAGTTCATTCATTTCCCTCCCCCTCTTCCTCCCTCTCCCCCTCTCCCTCTCTGCCTTTCCCTCTCTCCCTCTCCACCTTCCTCTCCCTCTACCTCTCCCTCTCCCTCTTTATCCCCTTCCCTCTTCTTCCCCCTCCCTCTTCCTCCCCTCCCTCTCCTTCCCTTGTCCCTCTCCCGTTTTCCCTTTTCCTCTCCCTCCATCTCTCTCTCTCCCTCTCTCTCCCCTTGTAAAACAAGGTTATAAATATCTTCTAATTAAAAAATCTATACAGTAATAGGATGGACTTTTGTTCAATAACACTTTCATCGCTACTATGGCCATGAAGTCACTTAACCATTCTCATACCTTTGGAATATTTTGTTTTGCTTTGGTTTTGTTCTTCATTTTTTAAGTAGAGAGCCAAGGTGAGCTGGAGGCTATTCATACTCCCATGCTCTGCATTCCTCGGGGGTGGGGCCAGGGGAGCAGGCTCACACAGGCTGAGTGCAGGCTGGCCATTCCTAGGGAAGGCTTCCTGCTCAGGTTGGCAGCATGGTGAGGACGTCTAGAGAAGTAGATCTCCAATGGTCACGCCAACTCCCAAGGGCATGGAAAGGGTTCAAGGACATTTTTTGTTGTCAAAATGACTAGAGGTGATGTGCTATTACACAGAGGGATTGTTATTGTCAAGATTATTTATTATATAATTAAAACAGGTAGAAGACGATTTGGATGTTCTCATGAAAAAGGAATGATAAATGATTAAGATGCTGGATAACTTAAATAACACAATGTAAAATCATACCAAAAAACTACGCTTGTAGCCATAAGGATAAATACATATCACTGATTTAAAACATTCAAAATGATTGGATGGGAGCCGGAGGAGGAGGGAGGGGGAGAGAGAGAGAGAAAGAGAGAGAGAGAGAGAGCAAGTGTGCACACACAACCATTCCAAGGACTTGTACAGCAAATGTCCCTCCACATATTCCAGTAGAATGCTCTTTCTCAAAGGGGGACTAGAGGCCACCAGAGGCCCCTGAGGCCCTTTCGGGAATGAGTCAAGGTCGAAAGCGCTTTCTCAACAATACCATGGCATTATTTTCCTTTTCCATTGAAAAGGAAGAGACAAAAAGAACTGTCAGGTGAAATTCTGGTGCTACAGCATCAGTTGTGGCAGCTACTGTCCAACAGCGCAGCTTTACTGGGTGCATCCCAGTTGAACAACCAAACACACAATTCCAGCTTCACCTGAAAACATCCTAGAGGAAGCAATATAATATTGACTACATTCATTTTTAGCTCTTGGGGCACATACCTTTTAAAGTACAAAATGTTGTGTCTGAAAATACCGCTTTGACTTTCAAGCTCATCTGGCCTCTTTTCTTGGAATGCCATTTTAACTCAAACAACTGGCAGACAGGCTACAATTCCTCAAATTTATTCAGATGAACGTCTCGCAGATCATTTCTTCAAAAGCATGGGGTTTTTTTTCCACTTCCAAGAAATTATTTCCAAGGAAGTAACTCATGGTACTGGCTGCCAACAATAAAACTCAAACAATCCAGAAAAAAAAAATGTAAAAAAAACTTTAGCCACCACAAAGACCTTGAGAGCACCTACAATGTTGTAGATGGACATCTCCAGTCTTTTTGGATGAAATCAGTAGCAATAGTGACAAATGGCATATTGATAGAGAGTGCGTGTGCGAACACTGAGAAGCCCTGTGCACTGTAATGAGCCAGTTTGTAAGTTACTCTGTGAGCGTGGAAATCCTGCAGGACTTCCATGCAAGTGTCACAGTGATCATTGGTGCTTTCAGTTAATAATACACAATAACACGTGAGTTGTCGAGTTTTACATCTTGTCAAAATATCTGTAATTACCTAAAAGCCAGGCAACCACACACTACAGCCTGTTCTATATGCAACTTGATTTTCTTCAAACACTTTGGGAAAAATCCCATGTGACAACGGATTAAATGCAAAATGTCTGAGGATCTAGTTCTCTTTAATCATACCAGATACCACAGAGATTCAAAAACTTGGGGTGGGGGGATGCTACTCTCTTCATCAAATCACCACTTTTTAGAAGATATGGTTATTTTTAATACAAATTTTATAGTAACCTAAAGGAACTGTTTTTAGGTAAAAAACTGTGTTTAGTTTTAATTTCTAATACACTGTAACTGCATCGATAGATGTAAGCTACATATGAAAATTCCATTAGAGATCCACGGTATTTTCTAAGAGCGTAAGGAGGTTCTGAGACCAAAAACCATGAGAACTTTTTCTTGATATAAGAAACGAAATCTAATCTTTGAAGTGTAAGACCTTACCGTATTTTACAGAGAAACACAAAGAACCTTGGCATGGTCATTGTACAGAGACTTCCAGAAATGCAGTGGATGGTGAAGTAATGGCAGATGCTGTGTTTCTCAGTTTAAAACATGACAACGTGTCATCGGTCACTCCTTGAACTCACAGCAGCAGTGGCAGTACCGCTCATGACGGGCAGCCACACGGACACAGCCTTCCCGTACTTGTCTCGGCACTGTGGCTTTGTGGATGTAGCGTAAGCATCCCACATTTCACTTGGTCTTCTGCTGTAGTTGTGTGCAAAGATGTGCAGACTAAAACACACACACTGTATTATTTTCCTTTCCACGATTAAGCCGCTGTGATATCGTAGTTGTATATCTAAATCATTTCTATCAAAAAACCTCATGACACTTCTGAAACAGTCATGAGGTACTGCCCATGAAAATTAATCCCCTGCTTGTCCTTCAGCTGCAAACTGACGATTCATTAGCACCTGCACTCCTGTCTGCTCACCAACTCGGCCTTGCATCCTTTCCCTCTCTGGCTTGTCTTACCTGCTTTCTTCAGTGAAAAGTTACTTCAACCCATTTGGTAAAACACATCTTACCAGCCAGGCTTTCTTGAATGCCAGATCTCATTCCACTTCCGATATGACTTCTATTACTTCTGTCTAAAACTCCAAAAAATGTTCTTGACATCTGAACTCAGCGGAGACAGGTGTCAAAAAAAGAATGGAGAGAGAGAAGTGTGGGAAAGTGAGCTTGAGGCTAAGCTTCTGCTCTCCTCGATTTCTCCTGGTCTCCGCTAAAGTCTTCATCTCCTTCTGTCCATGAATTTTGAAACTCACTTGATTTCACATTTTTATAAAATGTGTCACTCTCTTCACCCATGATTAAAATCCAGTTGTTTATTTATAGGGTTATTTATTGCTGAAGCCTCTTCTTAAAAAAAGAAAAAAAAAACAATAATTGCTTCTTCAGATAGTTTCCCTCTATCTGCCAGAAGGTGTCATTTTGGAATAAGGCTATTCGAACTTGCTCAAATCTGGGTGATAACTCAACCAAAATGAGGTCAATGTAAATGACTAACCACGATGGGGGGAAATCTGTTAAATTAAATCCAGAATAAGTAGCAACATATCATGTAGTGAGAGTTACACGTGTCAAATGAAGGAGTGTTATGAGGATTAATGAGTCCGTTATTAAAAAACGCTTTGGGATTCTTGGATGAATAGCATTGCTGAAAGTGGGGGTAGGGCTGGCATTTACAGATTGCAGTTCTATCAAGGCTTATAACAGACCCTGGGGAAATACAGAGAGAGTGAAATGGAAGAGCCTAAAACATGGCTTCCTTATTGGCTGTGATTTTTTTTTAACTACATTCAGCAGTCCAAATACGTAATTCGGCAGAACATGTTGGTAGACACAAGTTTTACATCATGTAACGTAAGTCTCTACATGTTAATATAATCTATGAGGGAAAAAACCTAACCAATTCAGGCTTATTCTGCACTGTGGTTGGATAATAACCTCATGTTGAATGGCGAATGTCAAAAAGTTCTCTCTCAGATGAAGTACAAATGTAGCCAGAGGTAGTGGCACAGCTCCAGGCTGTTACTAGGGTTGAGTTATTGCCATTGCCTGCTGTCTCTAGGGCCTCCCAGGTCTCAGTAACATCAGAGTGACACAGTTTTCTTTCCTTGCCCACCCGTCAGCTTGCACATTGAAGAGCACCCTCTCCTTTGAAAGTTGAACAAAACTGTGGAGAGGCGCCATCACCGTGCTTGCAGGATACCCTCCCCAGCTCCCTGATACGACAGTGAGCAGCTTGTTGACTTGTTGACATGGAATCTTAGTTTGAATGACCACATTTTGGGTTGGTCTTCCGGGGCCCGCTGCTGAAGCTCCGCCTAAATGGATGCCCTCCCATGGGTTGTATTTCACAACAGTGAGGACCTTTACCGTGTTATCCACGGATGAGCCCGAGAAATTACACCAACCAGCCTGCACTGCGTGGCCCCTCCTTAACATGCACACACTTGAGACTTTAAATATTTCAGCAGTACAAGCGGACAGGATTCAACCAATTCCCCGACAATTTCTCACACTGCCTACTGTTGGAACCTGGGCCTTTGCAGCCCCAGCAAGCTGGGCGCGGCCACCCATCTCCAGCAGGCCAGTTAAGGAGACAATTAAGAACCAAAGAGCAGAAAAGGGAGGCTTATTCATTGGAGCTACGTGGGAAAGAGGAAAAATAAAGAGGTCTAGTGACTCCTCAAGCATTGACTTGAGGTTTAGGTTTAAATAAAGGGTTAGAAGGATGCACCATTAAGCAGCCCTGGTCAGGATGTGGTCCCACTCATCCATCATAGCCTCAGCTCTGGGCTCCCTGCAAAGTAATCCACAAACTGTCACCAGTGTGTGTATTCCCCTTCCCAAGAGACAAGTGACCCTTCTGGCTGGCACCAAGTCCCTGTCCCTTTCCTTCTCCCAGCATGAGACTCCTGAGGAAATTCAGCTTTATGAGCTCATTGTTCGAACAGGCCCACAGTCAAAAGGTGGGGTATTGCTGCTAGCCAGGGCAGTTACACTGGTGTGAAAAAGCAAGGAAGAAATTCCTAGTGAAGACACCAAAAAGGTTAAGTGTCTATTTGATTGAGGTTTTTTTTTGTCACAACATTTTATAGCTCAGTTAATTGTGCTGCTGTGAATACCTAGGTAAAAACAATGATGTAACATACAGAACATATTGCATAAACTCTCATAACATAGTTTTAAATAATATAATATGAATATGTAGGTAAACTTGAATATGAATATGTATGTAATTCATACACAACATGAATATGTAGGTAACATTCTCTTGGGTCACCTCGGATACTGTCTGTGGTTTACAGACATATTATTTCCTGTGGAAAGCTTTTCCCACTCTATAAATTTTCCCACTCTATTTTGGTTTTCCTTTTTTACATGTAACAATGCATTTTGAGATCATCTTTCATCCATAAATAATTTAACAGTTGCATATACTGACTCCATAATTTTGCACATGTACATGGGCCATAATGAATTCAACCACTAATAGACATTTAGATTTTAATGTCTTCCCACTATAAATAATATTTTAATGAATATGCCTGTGAATGAAGTATTTTATATATCTGCAATGTACATATAGGACAAATACTTTGAAATGACACTTTTGAATTAATTTTATTAGATATTGCTCAATTACCTTCCATACTTAGCCTCCCAACTTATATGGTGAAAATTTAGGGGTTTATCTATTATTTAAGGGCTGGAAAGAAATGAATAGCACATAAAGAAGCTAGCAGAATTCTTATGAGGAGAAAGGGCTTGTTACTAGTTGTGCAGGCCCCTGGAGGAAGGCCCAGAAAGCGTGACTATGTTGACATTAGCAGATGGGTAAATGGCATAGTTGCTGTGCAGAGTCAGGAAACAAACCTTGACTAAACAGCAAAACGTACTACCTGGGGGAGTAGGCACGGAGGGAGATACAGCAAATATGAAAGGAAGAATGCAAATTGCCTGTCTTTCGCCATCAGCCTATCCACTGTTGTCACAGTAACGAGAGAAACTGTGGAGCAGTGTCTTTTAGGCAGCTTGTCTTCCATGAGAAGACGTCGGCTGTGGCATCCACAAAACACCCACATTGACTTGGGCTGTTTTGCAGAGCAGGAACAGTTAGGTTGTGAGTGTGAAGCCACTCCATCAAAATGTCAAGCCCAGACTAACATTCTTGACCAACTCTTGAAAACAGGTTAATGGCTAAGGCTGCCTTACTGGCCAGCAGTCCATCTATATCACACTGGGACAAATGGTCAGATGGGTGCTTCAGTGGCTGGTGTATTTTGAGTGTCAGCAGCTCACCCAAAGCCACACTAGGCACAGAATATTTGGATCCAGTTATTGGCTTAATAATCCAAGGGAAATCAAAAAAATTATTAAGAGGTGGGTAATTTTTTTATAAAGACCATATACTTAAATAAATATATATATATTAGTATAGCATATGCCACTAAATAATGTAATGAGTATGTATACTTTCTGAAATGTTACTTCTTGCAAGTCACTGTCCCCATTTGATTGCAAGATTTCACAATTCTAGGCGCACTGTTGTCTCCACTCTACAAACGAGGAGATTGAAGCCTACATTCACAAACTCTGTCACCATTAGTCAGCTGATGGAATAAAAATTGTGGCCCAAGCACATAAGACTTTCAGCCCATCTTTCTACTGTTCTAAGAGGTTCCGATCACACATGGGAGGGAATGCCACGGTTCACTCAGCACTCCCGCCATTATCACATATTTCTTCCTTCGAGCTGTCTCGCTGAGCCAGTGGATGGCAGTGTTTATGACATGCAATTAAATCTTGATCTCACATTCAAGCCCTCTCTTCTAAATAACATGTGATACCTTTTGTACAAAGGATGGATTAGGCTTCGGCCCTGGGAGTGGTGTGTTTGTAGCGTTGACTTTCCTTGCCAAACATACCTGATCACCCTGGGCATTGGGGACGTTCCAACACGTTCGCTCTACATTTATCACAGTGAGCTTGTTGCCTGTAACACTTAAAAAAAAAAACCTGGATCATTAGAGAAACCACTAGACATTTTAAAACCAAATTGAGTTTAAATACATTTTCCTTGACACATCTGTTTTGTTAAATATATCCCATGAAGCCAACATTAAAAGCAATGCCATTAAGAGGGCAAAAGGTAAGCTCATTTAGTTGACCAAATTGTGTAACACAATGAATTAATATGGTAATGTGCCTTTGGAGACCACAGCAGATAATAGGGGTGAACAGAAGAGCTTGAGCCTGGTTCTGGAAAAGCAAAACCAATTCATCATTATGCTGTAACAATATAAGAGAACATTTCTCATCTCCCACACGCCTCCCCCAGTTCTGACTGCCTGGGTTGTACTTCTTGAACACCAACTTTGACCGGTAAGACTCGGTTTCCTCACACTGCTGTGTTTCCGACGCCATGGGAGCTCTCTTGTATTTTGAAGCAAAGCAAATAAGGAGGATTTCAGTCATGAGTGAGAGCTGGAAAGGGATGGGGGGAGTTGTCCCTCGCCCTTCAGAACAGTTACCAAAACACTCCTCACATAGACAGAAAGCAGAGAGACATACAGGAACAGAAATACCACGAAAGAAAGGTTCCAGCTGGCAGCCCCTCTCAGCAAACATTAGAACTCACACAGTATGTAAACTGTCACTTGTTCCTTGGAATGCATCCTCCTCTCAGTGGTTTGGGTTCTATTTTTATCCTGTCATAAAGAACCCGATGAATGCCTACTGTGCCCAGCCAGCAAGGGTGTACTCTTTAACCACTTCAGGGAGAAAAAGGCCACCTAAACATTGGACTCTAAGATTAAATGTGCTCATTATAGAAAAATGTAGAAGACACAGACAAGCATAAGTGAGAAAACAAAAAAAAATCATTATAATCCCAGCTCTCAGAGTACCATTAATGTTTCAATGTATTTATCTCTATTTCATGTGCCATTAACTAGTTTTCAAAAATAAAATTTAAGTTGCCGTGGTAAATGGCTTTAAAGTATTTCTGAAGTTTGTGCATTGGTTTCTGATTTATTATTATTATCTTATTACATTTTGCAATAATTATACATTTTGCAATGAGAGAGTGAAGAAAAAACTTTTTGATATATGCATTTCACCACACTGCTCTCTTTCAGGGCAGATTTGTGAAATCGGAATTTCTGGACTAATTGTGGCATTTTCGCATCAAATTCACTGGATACTGTTCAACCCCTCTTTTCTGAATGTCTCAGCAAGTTCTGATGTTACCAACAGCCACACCTTTCTAAACCCTATTTCCTGTGCTCTGAGGCGCCCAGCTTTCCCCACTGCTTCCTCCCTCCCTGCTCCATCTTTACAGCCCCTCTCTGGGACACACCTCCTCTGTGTGATCATTGATGTTGACTTTCCCTAGGCTTCTCCTCCCATCATCACTCTCAGTGAGCTACATGCAGGGCTTTGTTCACCTGTGTGGCAGTATTCATCTGCAGTCTCAATACTCAGAAGGCGGAGGCAGGAGAATCAGGAATGAAATCTAGCCTGGGCTGTGTAGTAAGTTTGATTCCGGTCTAGGCTGGATGGCATCCACTCTGTCTCAAAAAAAAAAAAAAACCAAAAAAACAAATAAGTAGGAACAAACCAAAACAGGGTTCCAACTGTTATCTTTATCTCAGGCTCCATTTTCAGGTTGAAAGTCGTGCACCCTAGACTTCCGGTCAGACAACTCCTCACTTCTTCCGCCACATTCTTGCAACCACTGGGTTGGCACATCAATCCTGTGCTTCCTATGCCTTATTTCACAAGAAGGATGAATGTTGCTGCATCCAGGAATGTATCGCATCCCTGCTCCTGATTTATAAGGACTGCGTTCTGAGTAATACATTTAGTAGGATCTTGGATAGTGTCCAATATACAGGTTTTGGTGTGTTGACTAGACAAATGAAGGCCTCCCACTAATATCTGGACCACACCATTTGTTCTCTGGCTGCTAGCCCTACCATGTGGTACAACCCTGTCTCTGTTACAGAAATGATGTCTTCTTTGGGTCCTAAAATTGTCCAATTCATGATAAAAACTTTAAAGGCAATGAAGTCAAAGCTGAATAGTGAAACAGAAAAAAATAACACAGGATAACGGCTTATGAAACATACTAAAAATGATAAATTGAAGGAAAATTAAGTTTATAATTTAGATGAATTTTCTCCAAGAATTAGAATCTGCAAAAATTTAGCCAATAAATTGGACTTGGAAAAAGAAATGTCTCTAACAGCCAATTTCACAGTGGTAGAAAATTAAATTTGTAATATTTCATATGGGTCAAAATGAGGGATGGGGGATAAAAAAAATTCAACTGTGTCTTAAATCTTTATCTAAAAATAATTTCTTCCAGACAGTGGTAGCTTATGCCTTTAATCCCAGCACTTGAGAGGCAAAGACAGGCAAATCCTTGAGTTTGAGGCCAGCTTGGTCTACAAAGCTAGCTCAAGGACAGTCAGGGCTACACAGAGAAACCCTGTCTCCATAAACCTAATAATAACAATGGTGATATCAGATAAATAAAAATAGAGAAAATGAAATCTTTTAAACTATACAATAAAAATCTTTTCAGATTTTCTCATAGATCTTCTCATCTATATAGATCTTCTCATCAGATTCTTGCCAAACAGAGGAAAAATTATTTCTTTTATTTCTTCTGAATGAAACTGTGATGAGTATGACTGCTTCTTTCCCTCTTCCTAGCCACATTCTAGACAGAGTCAGACAACAAAACCGTACCCAGTGTCCATCCAGAGGCTCACAGCCAGGCTGAGTGGTACCCAGTGTCCATCCAGAGGCTCACAACAGGGCTGGGTAGTTCCCAGCATCCATCCACAGGCTCACAGTGAGACTGAATGGCAAGGCTTTGCCCATGTAGGAGATTTCCAAAGGCAGGGTCAACCAGAGCATTGTCCATGCACTTTGCACAGTTCTGCATTCTTTTCTTAGTACTATTAAAAAATGTATTTTATTATGGGATTGGAGAGATAGCTTAGTGGTCAAGAGCATGTGTTGCTCATACAGAAGACCTGACTTTGTGTCCCATGAGCATGAGGCATGGGACATGAGCATGAGGCAGCTCACAACCACCTGTAACTCCAGCTCCAGAGGACTTCCAGGCCTCTGTAGACACAAGCACTCATATGCACAAAGTCTGACAAGCTTTCACACACACACTCACACATAGGCATAGTTTTGAGAAATAAACCTTTTTTAAAAAATTTAAATTTTTCTGTTCTCATAACCTAGTTTAAGAATTATATGAGATGACAGAGAAAACACATGAGAACTATGCTATGCATTTGTTGGAGAGTATCCATAATTCAAAGCCTTGACAACATTTATTCAAATCATACCTGACAGTATTAAAATATTTTTATTTTGATCTGTAAATGCTTTCTGCATTCCATCTTCTTTAAGAAGGTTTGTACGGGCTTTCTGACATACCAGCGATTTCAAAGAAATTCAAATACAAGGAACTCAAAATACTTTTCCCTTCATTACTACGCTACTTTTGAGCTCCCAACTCAGAGCCTCCCTTGGACGGGTAGCCAGCAGCGGTGACTTGGGAGAGAAGAGACAGAAGCCTCGGTGGCTGACTCCTGAGCAACGGTGCTTGCACCCAGGGGAACTGCCACCGGCCTCCCAAATGAAGGACTTCCCAGACAGCTGATGGAGACTCGGGACGCTTCAGAGAAGAGAGCCTCCTCTGTCTTCCTCTTCACACACACAGCTACCCCGTCCTGGAAGGCCCCATGTCTTCTTCTCGCCCCTCCCAGGGTTTCTCCACAGAATCAAGGATTAAGTGAGCCCTCCCATTCCTATCTGGTTCAACAAATTCCATTATGTATAACTGTGTTGTTCCTTCCCCGCAACGAGAAAATGAAATGCTTCCCCCGTCTCTCAGGTCTGCCGAATTTCTCTGTCCCTGTCTGTTCTGTCTGCTGAATCTTTGAGTTGATTTACAACTCTTGAGCTCTCAGAAGAATTCAAGATGGCCAAGTGTCCTCAGCGCAGAGTGCATCTTTTTGCTCACACCTACCTGTATAGACCAGAGAATGTCCTTCTCATACGAGTGGCCAGTGAGTTTAAACCCATATCATTTTCTGTCTTCAAAAATTTGTTATAGTAGATAGAACTCCAATAAATGGTCTTTGGATTTTTTTCATAGTTGGAATGAGCATGATATGTGAGAATAATTTTTGCTTTTACGTATCAGGACACATATTTTAACTGTGTCTTACTAGCATCATTCAGTGAAAATGTTTTCCGTGGCTCTTTGTGGTGTTTTTTGTATTGTTCAAAAAAAATTCCATGGCCAAGTCGACTCAGATAATGTATATTAACATTTCTTAACCAATGACATGCAGCAGAACAAATATTTTCCTTAGAAACAATTTAACTTCATTGGCTCAGATATGTGAAGAACTCAAATCGGTCCAGGAGCTATGCCTAAAATATAGAACTGGAGAAAAATGTCTTGTTTGCTCAGCCTCTCTCTATTCGAAGCCAAAGAGCTTTTTCAACTAACTGCCTAAGGAATTTAAAGTCTTTCACCAAAAGGAAGCTTCACCAAACACCACTCTTAGCTTGGCGTTCACCAGTAATCACCATTTCAGGTTTCAAACATGAAGCAATACTAACTTTTTAAAGCTGTAGTAGCAAAAGTAATAAATACTCCATATCTTAGTTTTATAACTCACACAATACATATTTATATTATGTGTGATATAGTATATAACGTATACTCACATAATTTAATGCATATTTAATCATTTAAAATCTATTGCTTTCTAAAAATTAGTTCGCATTAACTTAAAGCTTGACTCGGCCTAGCTGTACATTCAAGAGAGCGGCAGCTGGGGCTAGGGAGACGGTTCAGTGGGTAAAGTGATTACTGCGTAAGTATGAGGGCTGGAGTTCAAACCTCTAGCCAGCCGCATCCTCAGCAGCAGGTGGTGTGACCGCCTGCCTGTAATGCCAGTGCGTCAGAGAACGCAGGTGAGCCGAGGGGGAGGGTCCTCAGCACGCATGGCTTCACACCGAGGGGCGCACGAGTGTGCCAGCACGCACACACAGATGTGCGCACGCATGCTACATGCGCATGCAGAAAGAGGAGGTTAACTGAGGCTGTGATCGTCTTATCACTTGGCAATAATACGAAGTTGTGGGAAATGTTTGTCGCTGCCACTCCTGTCCTAAAAGCCTCCCTTAGAGACAACAACTGTTGTCCTCCACCACCCCCCCAATCAATTTATTTGTTTTCGGTACCGAGTCATAAGATAAATAAATGCCTTTCCCACCGTGTGTTTCCTATGTAAGGTGGTACCTTCAGACCGGACCCCCCAACCAGGGGCGCCAACCAACCACCAGCTGAAATTCTAAAACCGTGGGTCAAAATGGTTTCGGGGGTAAGTTGTCTCCGGTATCTGTCACAGTAATCGAAAGCCAGCTAACCCAGCACCTGAGCCAGATGCCAACGTAAGCATGGGAATATCTTCCTGATCAATAGGAGGCAAAAGTTAACCCTGCCTGCCTCCTGCCCCTAAAATACACACACACACACACACACACACACACACACACACATATTGGAGTTCTTCAGGAAAAGTCAGGCATTCAGTATAAATCTATGGTGATTCAAGCATTCACTTTTCTGCACAAGCTTTGACCCCAAAATATTAAGGATGAATATGTGATACTCCTTCTGGATAAATGAAATTCCAGCAAACAAAATTGTTTTATGTCCCAAACTAAAGTCTACTTAATAAAAGCCCTTTAATAAAGCCGTGCTCTAAACCCAGTGCCAGGCAATGACATATGACAAATGTGCTGCTTCTCGTGGGAGCATTATAATCCGATCATAGAGATGAGCCGGCACGGTCCCCCATGCTCTTAATGTTTCAGATTTACATGCTGCAGCTCCATGTTGTGACTCAGAGGCACGGGGAAATCGATACATAAACACAAAGGAAGCAACACTGACTCCCTCAGAGAGAGTGTGCTGGCTGACTGTGCTCACACAGGACACGGGTGTCCATGAGCGCACACTCTACAGAGGTAGGTACGCGTTCAAGTTCACTCTGACTTTAAATGAAAGGTTAGGAGGATGACGTACATAATCCCTCCTGTCTATGTTCAGTGACTACGACGCTGTGTCAGAGGTATGTGGCTGTTCATACAGGTTTCGGCTTTTCATCTGAAAGAAAAACATGGGCCGAGCCGGGACCACAGCATGACAGGAGACCATCTGTGTCTTGAGGGCTGCACATCATTTACTGGAGACCAGAGACTAGTTTGGCCTTATTCGTCACACAGGACAGACAAAGAACTGTAGTCTGTAGGAAATACGTGAGCGCTGGCAAACACCTTCATACATTCCATAGCCACCCAACAGCAGTCAGACTGCCAGGAAAGTTAAGAACGCTACATAGAATTAAAGTGTAATTGTCAACTGACGGCCTTATCTTGCTCCTCAAACTCCTTGTTTCCCGAAACGCTACTCCTGGGCCGTGTCGGAAGGATGGAGTGCACACAAAGCTACTAACATTTGTTTGGTTTTCAAAAATGAGTTACCAACAGCAGCAGACAGGACCAAGAACACGTGTTCATAATGGCCCCAGCCACAGCAAAGCTGGCTTAAAAACTAGAGGGTCTTTTCTCTCTGTGCTCCTAAACCCAATTCCCAAAGCTGCAGCGTCACCCCAGAATCCAGATGTTAACCCATCCCACTGTGTCGTGTCATGTGATACCATGGAGTCTTTCAATCAGTCATGTGACTATGTTTATTTAAGCTCTAATTCTCATAGGAGAATTAATTATTCTTTTTCCTTCCTTGTTCCTATATATTGACAGGTTTGTTTTGTTTCTGGAGGAATTAAGGAACAAAATTAAGTTTTCTGAGAAATGTCTGGAAAAGTCTCCAGCTGTAAACATCAGGCTTGACAGGAGAAAGATTTCAAGAAAGCCACAGAGCATTGTAACCACATTTTGCTTTATTTTCAAACAACAGCTGGCAAAGAGAATCTTGAATCTTCATATCACCTCTCTGCCTCTCACCTCCCCCATATGAACAGCATCTTCCTTCTCTCATTCCAAACCTCCTGGCTACTGAGCTTGCATCTAGCTCACCCTCACAGAACTGACCAAAAGCAGGCTAGGACTAGAGCAGAGTCCTCAGACCACGCTCAGTGCAGCTTACCGGGCTCAGGGAGCCCTTGGGGAGCCTCTAAGATTAATAGAACTTGTCTCTACTTTCAAACATTGCAGCTCCGTATCTATTCCATTAACTTATCTGTCCTTTCCCAAAATAATTTTGTTTGTTTAGAGGGCCAGTTTTACTGCTAAGTAGGAAATAGAAAAGGTTTAAAACTTTCTGCCTTGGATAACTCCACAAGCCTTGGTGACTCCCATTGGAGTTAATCTACTGGGGCCTAAAACTCCAATTTGTGTGATCATGGGAAAGTGGTACCCAAGACCCCGGAACATCATCAGCTCTGCTCAACACGCAATGACTCGGCTTCAGAAACCCAACCAAGGACAGCGCCAGTACCTGGTCTCTCTGTAACCCTGTGGGAACTGTGGACAGTCAGAACTGCTGAGGGCCATGCTGCTTTTATTTCTAAAGCTCTTCCCCAAGAACAAGTTCCTGCGTTGTTGAAAACATTTCCACGGGGAGTGAAAACTGGGTCCGAACTTTCTTCTTCCTCCCTTTCCTCCTGCCTTTCTCCTTTCTGCTTCTTTCCCTCGGTCCTTGCCCCATTTTCTTCCTCTCATCCTCCCACTAGTGTATCTTTCCATAAAGAACAGAATTGCTTCGCAGCCTACTCACAGCCTCTGACCTCTATCCCCAGTTTTCTTCTGAAACAAATAGCTTAAATCATCACGCAGTGTCCAGCGCACATGGCCAGCTGATCAGCCTGTGCCCTTGGCCTCTCCCTCCCTCCTTAGTCCGCGCGCCCTCAAAGCTCGGGGCTTGTCCTATTCATTTCCACGGTACTGCTCTGCTACAGTGAGGCCCTCAGAAAGGACATCTAGCTACAAGGCACCTTCGCTTGCTGGAATCAAGGTTCTCCTAACACAGGTCCCCCAGAGTCACTGACCATGTCTTTGACTGTGGACTGATTCATTCCAGCATCCTACGTTCTGCTTTCTGTGTAAAATATTCCTAACATTTCTGAGAAAGAAACTGAACTGGCTTCTCTGTCAGCAACGCATAAACAACGCTCTTATGTAGCAAGCCTGGAAAATAAGTATTGTCTATAACCAAATGGAACACAAAGGATCCTAGAATGTTTCTGTTGCCCTCGGTCCTAATTACACAGCACCTTTGGTCTCATACAGAATATGTCTTTTAAAGGATCTTGAGATTTATTCGAGTGGAAAAAAAAATACTTCCAGATTTTTTAAAATAATTTCACATAAACTTATTTTACAATTTTTTTCAAATTGCACGCTTAGCACAGTCCACAAATCTCATTGAAAACCCTGTTTTCCATAGTATAGAAAATCCATAGAGGACATTGGCAAAAATGTGCCATCAGGGCTGGATTCCCTTATTCTCCACTTACTGCACCGCCTTAGAAACTCAGAACATTGGATCTCCAGAGTGACAAGGGATGTGGAAACTTACTCCGTCTTCACACGCCAGACTTCAGAACAACATGCACTGACTAACTCAAAACAAAAACTGTCTAGTTGTAAAATTAGCCATTTGGGGAATAAAGAAGACAAGCTCATCACCTTCCTCATTACTGTGACCAAGTCCCTGAGAATCAGTGCTGTAAGGGCAGGTGGGCATCCTTCAGTTGAGAGGAGACAGGCTGTCACAGCAGCGAAAGCACAGTCCAGGGGTGTGAGGCTTCCCATCACATTGGATCCACAGTCAGGAAGCAGAGAAAGACGAAGCCTTTTTGTTGCTACTTCATGACTGTGATTTTGTGGCTCTAGAAGGAATTGAGGGGTGAATATGATTAAAATACATTGAATGCCCTTTAAAAATTCTCAAGGAATTAATAAAAATGCTGTATTAAAAAAGGACTGGGAACCTTGAGTCAGATAAACTGTTGCTTATGTTGGATCTTCTTCAGCTAGCTGGGGCACCACTTGCTAACTCATTCTTCCTCAATAAAGTGGCAACAATAGCCATCCTGTAGGACCATCACAACAAGTAAACAAGATCAATTTTACTCTTCTCCGTGAGAACACAATAATATCTTACTTACAATCATTACAAAAAAGATCAACCTATATAGATGTTTACATTATGATTCCTAACTATAACAAAATCACAGTTATGAAGTAGCAACAAAAATAAATTTATGGTTGGGGGGTCACCACAACATGAGGAACTGTGTTAAAAGGTTGCATTATTGGCAAGGTTGAGAACCACTGCTTTAAGGAAACCCGGTTTCAATAAATTATAGATTGCTGACTGAGTGGGTTAATGGAAAGTTATCTTGAAAATAATATATTTCTAGAGTGTCACAAAAATATTAGACCAGTGTTAACTGTTATGTTAATGCAATGAAATTAAAACCTTGTCTTTAGTGGTGTTTGGTACCCAAAACAGCTTGATTGAAAGGTTTAG
Source organism: Psammomys obesus (assembly GCF_907164565.1). Classification (NCBI taxonomy): domain Eukaryota; kingdom Metazoa; phylum Chordata; class Mammalia; order Rodentia; family Muridae; genus Psammomys; species Psammomys obesus. Next base: position 1,914,667 of record NW_026591711.1, on the reverse strand, counting down.
CCCTAAAAAGATAGAGAAAATGTAAAACCACAACACAACAAAACAAAACAGATTAATCCAGATTGCTACAGCACCATTTCTTATTGAACAGATTAATGATTTTCCTCAGATGCTAAGAGTTTGAAAACACTACTCAAGTACCCTCTCTGAGCTCAGAAAACAGCAGAAGCATCTAGAAAGGTCCCTGAATCCCAATGCTACTTCTATTTCCCACTTGACTCTGATAACTCATTACTTTGTTGTTTTCGTTCCTCAGTTAAAATAATCATTGATTGCAGAGAGGGAAAAAAAGAAAGTTTTCATTCTGAAAAGCATTTTGAAACCAAATTAATTCACCTAAAACTAAAGCAAGCCCTACTGTAGCAGACAGTTTAGTTACAATTGTACATTTGTCTCTCACGCACAAGCATAGTTTTATTATGGCTGGAAGTATCATTCAAGCTTGTGTAATGTGTATGTATTTCTCTGCATCGTGTACATGTGAGTTACAGTTTTGTATTCATCCTGTTCTGAAGTGTAACCAAAGTCATTTGAGGTGATTTGCAACAGAGATGTGAACCAGGCACAAAAATGATCTGTTGTGCTCAGAACTCACTCTCCCAACACATTCAGGCAGACACAAAAGTTCACACCCTTCAAGGTTTGGAACACTTGAATTCAATTATGGTTGCTCTCAGCCAGCTAATTTGAAAGAACTTACTTGGTGATGTCATTGTCACACTTGTGACTAAACACATGAGAGGGCTCTGAGAAACGTGGCAGCCAGAAGGTCTGATGTGGAAGCTTTGGTGTGAAGATGTTTCTCAGAAAGCTTCCCCTCTCAGGTCAGGGTTTGTCTCTGAATCACCAGTTCTTCACACGCGTGAGCCTGAGCCCATTGTTAGCAAGTTCACAGAAGAGCATTCCTCACCAGCAGAGTTCTCTCGAGAGGCCTAGTAGTTGTGACCTAAGACTCTCAAAAGACTAAGAAATGTGCAATTTGTACAAAAGTTTTGGACACTGTATTTCTACAGATGGAGATAAGTCCAAGATTATAATAAGAATTCCTACAGCTGAGAGGCCGAAAGTGTTCATAGAAGAGGGACGCTTAAGAGTTTCTCCAACAGTTTTATGTGTTTCCAGAAACAGCATTTTGGACAGGTCTAAACCTGACAGAGAGAGTGAAGTTTAATTCATGTTTATTAGAAACAAGATTTGCTCAGCTGGAACAATGTGTGTTAGTGTTTCAGTGTGGATGACCTCATCTAAACTTGGGCCCAGGTTTGAAATCAGCCATGAGAACCTCTCATCTTGAAATGAACGCAAGAAGGGAGGGTCTTAAGAAACTCAGCCAAAGTCACATCGTAGTGGACACAGTGAATGGTGGGCCTGCAACTTGCTCCAAGGCCTTCGTGGAAGATGGCGGCCTTCCCACCAAATGAAGAGCCTTTTTGTATTAGTGCCTTTCTGTTGCTGTGATAAACCACCACAAGCAAGGCAGATGATAGAAGAGTTTACTTGGTTGTACAGCTTCGAAGGGATGAGTCCTTCATGGCAAGGAAGCAGAGGGGCAGGTGGCAGGCACGGCAGCGGGAGAAGAGAACTGAGCACTCATGTCTTCCACACAAGCATGAAGTGGAGAATGTGAACCGAATGTAGAGCGAGGCTACAAAATCTCAAAACTGGCCCCTAGAGACACACTTCCTCTAACAAGGCCACACCTTCTAAACCTCCCAAAACAGCACCACCAACTGGCGATCAAGTGTTCAAATACCTGAGCCCATGGGGGACATTTCTTATCTAAATACACTTCTTCTGCCCCCCCCCCCGGCTCTGTAAGTGTTCTCCAAAGAGCGTCCATTGCTCTTGATGTCCATGTATTTCCGAATTGTCCACACAGTGTGGATGAGCATCTTTGGGAAAGAGGAATCTTCTAAGATGAGAATCTGGTGGCCTGTACCACCAGATTCTATAGAATCACTGAGGCATGTTGAGTTGGATGGTCACTCGGCCTCTCAAAGCTTTAAGATGGAGGGTCCCAGGCTTTGGGATTAAGGTTTTTCTCATCAACACTGAACAGGTCAACAAGATGATCTCACAAGATCATTATCAGCCTGGTTCTCCAGTGATCTAGCTACCCTCCTTAAATATTTTAAAAATCAAAGCAGCTAAAAACTGTCCTTCCTATCCCAGCCAGAGTAACTGCTACCAAGATGCTTCTCTCTTAAGAAAGACTATCTCGAGGCTGAAGGTGCAGGTTATGGGCAGAGCATTCATCCAGCATGTGCAAGACTCCAGGTTCCATCCGTAGCACTAGGAGGAAGGACAGAAAGGAACCGACACTGTGCACTGGTTAGCTTTTGTCAATTTAGCAACTAAAGACACCTTGAAAGAATGAACTCATCTGACGTAAGTGCCTCCATCAGACTGGCCTGTGAGCGATACTCACATAGGGAAAGTGCCTCCATCAGAGGTCTGTGGGACATCGTCTTGAATGATGATGGATGTGGGAGACTCAGCTCACTGTGAGCGGTGTCATCCCTGGGCAGACGGTTTTGGGCTGTACAAGAAAGCGAGATGAGCAAACCAGTAAGCAGCGTTCATCCGCAGCCTCTGCTTCAGTTCCTCCCTCCAAGTTCCTGCCTTGACTTCCCTCAGAGATGGGCTGTGGTGTGGAAGTAAAAGATGAAACAAACATTTTCTTTGGGCCACAACGTTTATCATAGCACAGGAGTGTGTGTGTTGTCTTGTCATCTGGGTGTGAGCTTTAGGCCTTAATGGCCGAACCATGTCCTCAGCCCTGCATTTATTGTCTTTTTTTTAACCATTACACATTGTATATTTTTATCAATATATTACATCAGACCCCATAAACATGCATAATTGTTATGTCTATTAAATTTTTTAATTAGGACATATGAAAACATCAGAGAAGAAAACAAATCCAAAATACTAATTATAGCAGAAAATCTTCCCAAAGGAAGTACCAAATCCTTCGGTGAAGGGAAAGTCGCTGGCTGGCATTGGCTCTGCCAGGGATTCCACCTGGGTTCTGAGCATTTGCTCAGAGTATCTTGTGTGATCATGTAGTCAACTCCACTGGCATTCACTCAACAGCAGGGTCACGGCTGGATTGGGTTTGTTTCCCGACATGACAAGCTACTGGCCAGTGGCCTGTTTTACAGGCTCCTCTTGCCTGTCAATGTGGCTCCTGAAGAGTGTCGCATGAGAAAGGGATGTCACGCTTTCCTATGCTCTATACCAATGTAGAAAAAGCACAGTCCACCCAATCCCAGCCTTTCTGAGGTGTCTGTTCTTTCTTCATTCCATTGTTGTCCCAATCAGGTTTCCGGGACCAACGTACGCAGAATGCAGCAATGAAAGAAGCATCTTCACATGACAAATGGTTCAGCTCCTGAGACACACCAGCCATGTTTCAAGTGCTCACTGCCTTCATGGGGTACTGAACACAGGTTCTACTCTGCTCTCTGTTGCTTTGATGAAATACCGACCAAAACAAAATTGGGAGAAAATTGGTTTATTTAGTACTATGCTTCTAGGTAACAGCTCATCACTGAGGGAAGTCAGGACAGGAACTCAAAGTAGGCACCCAGAGTCAGGACCTGAAGCAGAGACCATGGTGGAGTGCTGCCTCTGGGCTTGCTCGGCTACTTTCCTTACCCACGGCCCCTGCCTAGGGATCGCACCTATCACAGTGTGCCGGGTCCTCCTACATCAATTAGCGATTTACAACATGATGGAAACAGTTCCTCAATTGAGGTCCAGTCTTCCTGGGCATTCCTGGTTTGAAAGAAACAAACGAACACTACACATGAGCATCAACGCAGGTTTCGTCACTCAGTGCTGCTCGGATACCACAGCCACAGACTCCACTGAAGGGTGAGGAGGAAGGGAAAAAATTAATTGTCAACTGAGACGTTGTCTTTTAAAAACTATTCTCACCTGGAGACTTTGACTTTCATCTCATTTACTGACAAAACACATGTGACCGTTCCTAATTTAGGAAGAGATCTGGGCAGCTAGCTAATTGCCAACCTGAACCAAAATGGGGTGTGTGAGAAAGAAAGAGGGAGAAATCATCTGACCGGGTAGGTAACTCATGGTCTCCCTGGGCTTAAAATTATGTATGAGTGATGTTTTTTACTTATGGTCAGGTTTAGCAAAGCAAAACAGAAAAGCCAGGCAGTGGGCACCTGTCACGGACACATGCAGAACCAGGACATACCAAAGCCGTGCATAAATATGGACAGGCCCTGGCCATTCTTTTCAGGAGCAAGCAATCACAAATCTGGGAACTATTTAGAAGGTGTGAATAGGCTTGTCTGTAAAGAGCCTCATTCTTGGGGACCTGGGGCCCTCACCAAATAGACAAAGACTGCAGTGAGCCACCATATGGAGGGGCCACCACATGTGGAAAGGAAAGGCAACCTGTAGTCTGTCCCACTGAGCCGTCCACGTGGGCCTGGCTGCCAGTGGTAAGCTTAATCAACAGCCAAGTAGGTTTCTCCATGCAGCCTGGGGTTAGCATGATGAAGGGCTTTCTTAAAGAGGTGAATGTTTTAACTGGGCCAGGACTGTATGAGGCCTTGAAGGTTTGCCTAATGAACCAAAGAGATTTCTCAAAGTTTTCAGGGCTCCAGCTGCCAAAGCCCAAACCCTGACGGCAATGAATAGAGTCTGAGCAGGAGGTAATAAACATCTGGCCACCTGAAGATGCAGAAGGGAGCATCCCACGAGAATGGCACCAAGAGGTGGGGGCTGTAGCCGAGAAGCTGCAAATAAACTTTGTTTTGACAATTTTGTCTCTGGGAAGTTCTATAGGAGAAAATACCATAACGGTACATAAATAGATTTAAAGATAGAAGGCAATGAGCCCACAGATACTCCATTATGACCACCACCTCTTGCCTGACTCCAACTTTGACAAAATGCTTGTTTTTGCTGTTGAACGGACCAAAGGATGACTGAGTTTGTAATTCACTGGGAGAGGAAGAGGAAGACTTGATGCCCTAAAGTCATTTTCCGTGAAGAAAAGTAATAAAGACGCTTGGGCACTCCTTGCTTACAGATGCCACCCTGTCTCCACAACGTTGCCCAAAGACGGAACACCAAACTGGCACCCTGTGTCAATGCTCATGCTGGTGGCTGTTTCCAAATGAGAAAATGACAAAGAGACATCAAACACCATTTGAAAGATGAAATCTGTCACCTTTTTGGAGAATACTCAATTCAGTTTGGGGTGCAGGGTAGAGAGAGGCCAGGGAGGGTTCCTGTGGGAACTCTGAGACTTGGAGAAAAGAAGTGCCCCCTTCCAAAGCTTACACCACAGGGTAGATTGCTGAAGAGGGCAAAGCATGGTTCAGTTCTCCATGTCTTTGGTTACTGGAGCTGCCATAGTGCACAGCACATACTGGTTGCCATAGAAAATGGAACACACCATCCCACAGTTCTGGAAGCTGAAGGACCATATTGTGGGCCTGGTGTTGACAAAGCTGGCTGAGTCTGAGAGCTGTAAAGGACCATCCTTTTTCCTGGATTCCGGTAGTTTTACTGGCTGTCCATCCTTGGCATTTGAGGGTGGGGGGATTCTTCCATGGCATTCTCTCAGTTTCTCTAGGTACCCAAGTTTTCCACTTCCATAGGAATGCCAGGCATTTGATTAACACTTATCCTGATGGCTCCATCTCCACTTTGCCATCTATAAAGATTCCATTTCTAAGCCAGGCCACATTCACAGTACTAGGGGTTGGGATCTCTGTGTCTTTGGGAGATTGGAAACCCATAACACCAGATACACTAATAGCTATTTTAGTTTCTTTTATTTACAAGCTGCACTTCTTGCTTTTTATAAAGTTGAAGCAATCTATTCCTGTCTGACGGGCAGCTTTCCCTCCCTTCACACATCACAGACAGTCAAAGCCTTGGGTTTAGAATCTGTTCCTGAAAGTATAGGGATTCAAATTTTTAAGACATTCTTTGGTCGCGCTCAAAAAATTGGAAAGTCTGAGTATTCAATCTAGCTTAACCACCCTTCTCCAAAAATCACTCTGGGCCACGTGCTGTGTTGGAAGTACAGTCAAACTTCAGCTTGACATTAACACACCGGCACAGGACAAGCCGCAAACACACAACTGTCCCTGACCCAAATGCCCAGTGGGACAAATGGAGGACAAGATGGAGAGTTCTACTTTTAAGTAAATTTCTAAACTTTGAATGAAGTGATTTTTTTTTAAGGTGAGTTGTTGGGGGCCATGCAAGAGGAACATCAAAACAGCTTTAGAACTCAGGGAATGTTCTCCACTGATCAGCACAACCATGATGGGTCTGCCTCATAGAGGCAGAGTCCCAAGGACTCTGCGTTCTGAGGATTTTATGCTGTCATGGAGCAGAGCAATGCTTGTTGCCTTCATGGTGCCACATCCCTCACAATCTGAGCTGTATGAAACCTCTCAGAGGGATTCCAGCCCCTCACTGAACAGTATCATTGGCACTTACAGTTATACTGACTGATCTTTTTCCAGCATTGCTGCTGGAGCTGATTCATGATTTTTCCATCACCTTCAGAAAGGACGTAGAGAGGCAGATTGTTAGAAACACCAACCATCCTTAAAAAAGAATTTGGAGATGTAGATTGTTAATAAAGTTAGGTTAAGATGTTTTTGTCGGTAGCTCTGAAGTAGAAAATCTTAGGGAACAATTTGAAGCTCAGAAAGTCACACTCTTAATAGTTGAGCTAGGGATTTTTTGAGGTCAGGGAACAAGAATTTTGGTAAACTGACTAGTACTAACTAACATACCTTTCTCGCTAAAGCTGGGCTGCTGATCAAAGTAATAATTTCTTGTGCCCGTTTTTGCCCTCAGCTTCCTGATATGATTTAATAAAAAATTGTCAGTGAGTAGTTGCACACCCTGAGGACTTAAAGAAGAAATGGCTGGTTGTTTTTATATAGAAGTTTAGACTTGTGGTTCTGTTAAGATTTTATAAGATTGCTTTTTAAGATAATAGGATAATTGATTCTTTCTTTGTAACTGCAAATTGCAACCTACCAGTAAGAAAAACTAGCAGAGAAAATTACCTTGCTTGCTTACAGTTGGTTAATCTATAGTTGCTCAGTTACAAATGTATGTGGGCTCTTGAGAATAATTTGTTTTTTACGCATAAGCTGAAAAGCATTTGACCATGTGAGGGTCCTGGGGAACACTAATTTTTTTTTCTTACACACACTCATTGTAATCATTTACTAGAAGAAACGAAGAATGTAACCACAGTGTCATTTTTATACTGCTTGATGAATTTTGCTGGAATATATAAGCTGTGGAAGAAAAAACAGAGTTGTTGGGGTTTTGCTCCATCCACCCAATGTGTATATGTGTATGTATATACACATATATGTGAAGTCAGTTGGAGCTTTGCTTCATCCACCAAATGTGTGTGTGTGTGTGTGTGTGTGTGTGTGTGTGTGTGTGTGTGTGCTATGTGGTTCCCTCCCAAAAAAAGAGAGAACCCATTTGACCTAAAAAGAAGATTCCTGTGTCAATGGATTCTGCCAACTCCACATCTCTCCTTCAGACCCTTACGTGTCAAAGTTGGCCTTTGACAGGAAGTTTATTTTGAGGACCCAGAAATCCCCTAGCCCCATGTCAGTTTTGACAGCTCACATTTCCAGTGTCATGGTTCAAGACTGTTCATAGGGTTCTGCTGCCAAAACTGCCTATCTTGTGCCATATTCTCTTCATTTCCCACTTTCCTCCATGCAGAAAGAAGTAAATGAGAGGAAAACATTCAAAATTTTTGTGTGAAAAAAGTCATGAGGTTTGAGTCAAATGAGTACTTTATGGCATTTCCTTTTTTAATAGTCTATAAAACATCGGGTCTGAGAAACCACCTTGAGCACTGTTACATCATAGGTCATTATTCCTCCTTTCAAGACTACAGTCTCAATTTCTTCAACCTTCTCTCCTGCCCTTTTAAGTTCCTGATATTGGTGTTGCTCTCACAGGCCCTTAATTCTTTTTAAGTCCAGTGACACTCTGATTTCACCTAGAGCTTAACTTCTGTTGTATAACATGTAAATTTCTCATATAGGTTTTTGATTGTCTTTTTTGTTTGTTTGTTTGTTTGTTTGTTTGTTTGTTTGTTTTTTAAGACAGAGTTTCTCTGTGTAGTCTTGGCTGTCCTGGATTCACTTTGTAGACCAGACTGGCATCAAACTCACAGAGAACTGCCTGCCTCTGCCTCCCCAAGTGCTGGGATTACAAGCCTGTGCCACCACACCCAGCTGACTGTCTGTTTCTTAACAATGAGACTCGAGAAGAAAAACAAGCGAGACAACTAAACTAAAATTCAGTCAACTGCCACATGCTACAGTGGAGTACACAACAAACGCACATGTGGGCTCTGCTCCAAGAAGCAGCACTGTGGTAGGTGGCCTAGGAGGTGGAGGGGTTAAGGGCAGGGAGACGGCGAGCATCTCTTCTTACACTAAATGCAATAGTGTAGGATTGGACAGCGCGGCAAAAGTAAGATGTGCTCCGTATTGTCAAACAGCACTAGCGCTGACTGGACAGACAGAGGTAGGGGGCCTTCATAAGGCCCAGGGGACGTGGGGGCGGCTCTCTCTGGCTTGGGAACATCCATGTGTCGCAGGAGTTTGGACAGCTTCCCAGAGGATGTCCTGGCAGGACACGTTTTTCTCACAGGCCCCTGTTTGCAACATTAACCACCTTTGCTTCGTGACAGGAATTCGACTAGAGAGTGCATGAGTCTGGATTTGAGGTAGCTTACTGGTTTACCTGAGGGCTCCGTAGCCAACCACTTGAAAACAGAGAAGGGGAGAATGTGCCTCCCGGATGCTGTCCTACCAGGAACGTCCTCAGCTCTGGGCTCCAGCTCAGCCTTAAATTATGATTTATCTGACCACAGTTCTACACAACTTCTGACACGCTGTGTGTGCTAGGAGGCTCACCCTGCCTGTCCACTCCGTGCCTGGGATGGACCTGGTTTGTCTCTGGGCAGCAGTGAGCTTTCTCCAGCTTCCCCCTTTCTTAGCTCTCAGGTTGCCGGTGTGCGCCCCCACCCCCAAACCTTCTGAAGATGCTGCTTGGTGTCACTGGCTCCAGTCCTCTGGTCTGTGTCTTTCCTCAGTCACTTCCAGTCTGTCTTTTCCTTCGGTGGCCTTAATCTCATTTCCTCCTTTCTTCAACACAAATGGATTGATGAAAAAAACAAAATATCCTCTTCGGTCTGCTTTTGTGCTTAGGTAACCATGAATTTATTCTCCAGATTTCATCTTCTCTCCTACCCCCAGCTCATCCTCTCACACTCCTCATAAACAGGTATTCCTATACACACACACACACACACACACACACACACAGACACACACACACACACACACACACACACACACACCACTCTTCACAAAATCATTTAATCTTCCAATCTGGGCCCTAGATAGGCAAAATATACCACGTTTTTAATCCCCAGTGGTAAATGACTCAGATCTCATCCCCAAACTCCAAGGGCTTATTTTGTAATTGTAATCTGAGCTAGGGAATAGATTGTCTAGACACACGCATGCTCCTCCTTTCACATATTCTAATTCATAAGCCCCAGTGCAGGCGGTAGGCAAGTGAGATAGAATCTTGGGTAATAACAAAAAAATTTCATAAAAATCCCCAGGCATTGCAGGGCACATATAATAAAAATAATCAACTCCCAGAGCCATGCACACACAGGATTTGCCAGGAGAACAGAAGTCATGAGAGAGGCTGTGCTTATTTCTCATGATACGAACAATTCTATTGACTCTGTAAGTTTCCATTCCAAGACCTTCCAATATCATTCCACATTTGATGAAGATGAAATGGAACAGGGTCGCATGTCACGTCACTTATGATAACTTAGCATTATGGCTGGTTGGGAAATAAGGCCAGGCATATGCGGCTCACAAATTTGCTTGCTATAAATCTCCAGCTCCTGTTTATAATGCACCTTTACGGAGAAAGCGGCGCCAATAACGTTCCATGGCATGGCTCGTGAATGCTATTAACCACCTCTAGCGCATGTTGCAAATTTGAAAGGGTTTTAACTTCACAGACAATCCATAGGTTTACGAATTGAAAGCCACTAAAATAAATCATCCTCGGTAATGAAAAGGGAGGAGGGAGGCCTGATATAATTCCTGTTTGTCAAGGAGTAATGATGTCACCATGCATCATGCCCTGCACTTAAAGGTGGAGGCTGTTCAACAGCTCTCTCCTCGGCCTAACGCATGCTGCTCCTTAATGGAGGGCGAAGCGCAGGCTTCTGAGTGGTCCACACGGGGCCCTCCGACGAGAACAGAAGCCAAAAGTGGTTTTATCCCACCCTAAACGATTCCTTAGAACAACAACCTTTAACATAACGAGCAACCTCGGTACCTCACGACGAAGCGCTCGGATGGTTTTCAAATGGGATTTGAAAATGATCTGATCAAATGATCTGAGTACCTTGATTACACAGCTTTGATTCCGAGGGAGTTAGTTACTTGGATTCCTATCATTGTTTATTGTTTCTTCAATCTATAATTCACTTTTATCACTATAAATGCAGGTTATAGGACGAGGGAACTACTACTCAAGTCTTACCTTCGATATAACATGTCTTTACTTGCAAGGCTGATATGAACAGTTGGGAGACTGTTAAGTCAAGGGACTGGACTGAGGGAGCTATAGGGATTAAAATACTGACTCTGGTCTAGTTGGTAACCTTTGTGCCCTGGGAAGTGGGCTACATTGCTAGAAGAAAGTGCTCTGGGGATCATCCTGGTGGTATCTGTGTGTTTGTGGACCCTGGACGGATAGTAAACTTAGGAAAGCTGTCTTAATGTTGCCCATGTCAGCAGAACGACCGTCTATGAGACCTGACAAAAGTCTCAGGACAGGGCCATGAGACAGCATTTTTCTTTGCCCCAGGATTCAGTGCTGGTTGAATCTTGATCAAATCTGCCACAGAGTTCAGAGAAGGGTCTGCCCTCCTGAACACTTTGCTAGAGAGAAGATAGCATTACTCTAGTCCTCCCTGAGGGTCCAAAATGCTCTGCTCCCTGAATGACTCCACAGGTTCACTCAAGCTCTTAAGCAAAGCTGTATTCTTGGAACACGGGCTTTTGATTTTTCTGAGGAAAACTCTCCCATTCCAACCTCCACACCTTCATCGTCCTTTCCCCACCCCAGAGGAGTCCCGGGCCACTGCTGGCACTTTGCGAACCCAGCTCCTGAAACTCAGCGCAAACAAGTATCTGGAGTCAGGAAAGGGGGCTCCCAGTTCCCACCGAGGTACAGAAAGTGAGGGGGAAGGGGTGGCTGCTCTCTAGCATTCAGGACTCTGTCTATGGATCAGCAGGAGACTGGACTTGTAGGTGCCATGGCCACTGTGGCACTTGAATAAGGTCCTGATAGAAAAGACCTGAACCCAATGGCAAAGCCAACCCTTGTGTCCCAGCACACTGCCAAGGCGCTAAATGAGGTTGGGCTTCCCCTGTCACTCTGCCTGCCCTCTCTACATCCATCCTTCAGCATCTTCCAGGGCTCTGCCTAAAGATGAATCCAGGCTCCAGGAACAACCCCTGCTCTAGAGTACCCTTACAATGTGTGCCATAAAACACAGTATTTGGATTTCATTTAGAACTGAGGATCCCAACCCTTCATTCCATGTGAGTTAGGCATCAATGACTCAACACAGAAACCACTTTTTAAAGTCAGAAGATCGAGGATCAAATCCTACCTCTGCTCACTACCATGTGACCGTGGGTAAGCCTTGCCACCTCTGAAGTACCGTAACAGCAGCAATTGTCTCACCCTTTCACAGAATTATGAGATAAGGCAGTGAACTCATATTGTAATTCACACCTGCGTCTACTGTTGGAAGTTTAATTATCTCAAGAATGCAGGTCTGTGTCTTCCAGTTGTTATGATTTTCTTACCGATAAATAAAAATATAAATAAAATATTACTGTATATTTCTAAATTACTGTTTAGTTTGCCTTATTTAATTCCTTCATCCCTTTGCAGTGAGTGCATAAAAATTTAAATGACAAACTTCTTAAAAAGATCACCAGTTGTGGTGGCACATGCCAGTAGAATGTGCTGAAGAGGAAGAGGCGGGAGAACCACGAGTTCAAGGCTAGCCTGGGCAACACATTTTTAAAAAACCAAAATATTTCTTTTTAATTAATTATGTGCCTTTTTGTGTTTGTGGAGGGGGTGCATTGTGTGCCCACAGAGGTCAGAGGCATCAGATCTCTTGGAGCCAGAGTCACAGACAGTTGTGAGTTACCCCCTGTAGGTGGCGGGACCCAAGCTTAGGTTCTCTAGAAGAGGAAGATATACTCTTCATCACTGAGCCAATCTACAGATTTTTAGCTGGTATCTTGAGTGCACACAATAATTAGATATTTCCTTTTTTTTTGTTCAGAAATCTAAAGAAAATTCTCTCTTATCTATGGTATTACACACAGGAAAAAAATATCCAGTATGGAACTGGTATGTGTAGACACATGTGGAGATGAGTGCATCCCCTGTGAGGTCAGGACAGGCAAAGGCTGCAGCGTGTGGAAGGGAAAGAATGCTGCTCGAAGGAGTTTACACCACTAAGGAGAACAAACGTACTTACTGAGCCTCCAACAAGTGCTTTAGATATCATTTGTATACTAATTATAATTATAATGTATACGCTAATTATACTACATCATTTGAATATATTAGATAGAGCAGGTTATCCAAGGAGTTTGGTATAATTTGTCTTTGATGAGGAAAAAATATATATATTATGGAAGTCAAAGACTTCGCACTGATCTCGGGAGCCGACAGAGCCTGCCCAATGCGCCCTGCAGTGTTTGCCTCTATATCAGTGACTTCCTCAGTGTCCCTTGACTGACTCACCCGGAGGCCTGGGCATGGCTGTTTCCTCTGCTCAGAGAGCTCTCGAGGTAAACGCCTGGGTGGCTAGCTCCTTCCCTTCCTCCAAGTCTTTGATCACACCTCCCCTTCCCCAACAGTCCTGCTCTCAGCAATCTGGTTGAATTTATTGCTCTCCTTACCCTTTGTTGCCATGTCATGGGACTTATCGTCTTTTAACACACTGTATAACATACATACTCCCTGTTGTCATTTACTGGCAGTGTTTCTCGTGGCATTCACCACAGTGACCGACATACAGACACCCAACAAACAGGCTTGCATAAAAGAGTGTTCCAGGCATGATGATTCAGGAGGCAGTGGCAGAAAAATCATCATGATCTACATATTCAGTTCCAGTCCAGCCAGGGCTATGTAGTGAGATCCTGTGTCAAAAACAAACAAACAAACAAGCAAACAAACACCACAGATAACATAAAAGATGCTTACTGTCTATAATGTGGTTCATGACTTCAGCTCTGGAAAGAGGGCACCAGAGAAACTGCAGGAGCCATCTGGTTATGGGCAGAAGAGGAGGGGATGACAAAGGAGACAGGGAAAGTGAATGTATCCTCACTCCAGAGTCTGGTTGAAGGACCATATCACCTGAGAGTCAAGAATCCCAGCATAATGATATAATCATGTCATTTGTTCTACAGGTTTGCCTACACAGATATAATTTTCCTTTTACATAAAAATGCTTCAAATGGGAATTTTAAAACAACAGTGAATCATATGTAGCCCATAGCAGTTCAGTATCCAAGTGGGTTCCATAGTAATGGGAAGAGGGACTGTCTCTGACATGAACTGATTGGCCTGCTCTTTGATCACCTCCCTCTGAGGGGAGAGCAACCATACCAGGCCACAGAAGATGACAATGCAGCCACTCCTGATGAGATCTAATAGACTAAGATCAGAAGGAAGGAGAGGAGGACCTCTCCTATCAGTGGACTTTGGGAGGGGCATGCGTGAAGAAGGGGGAAGGAGGTTGGAACCAGGAGGGGAGGAGAGAGGGGCTTATGGGGGGGGGATACAAAGTGAATAAAGTATAATTAATAAAATAAAAAAGTGAATCTTACTTAAAACCTAATTGTACATAGCCTTTCTTCTTTCCCAGCTACAAACCTGCCCTTTCATGGGGTTCTCACAGGAAACCTCACTTATACACTGTCCTTCAACTGCCTTAAGCTCCAAGTGATCTCACGTGGCTCCTGGCTTTCTCTTATGTTTCAGTCCCATCAAGACACCTCCAAGCAGCTGGACACGGTAGTGCCAGCACTCGGGAGACAGAGACAAGGACCTCTGTAAGTTCGAAGCCAGCCTGGTCTACCAAGCTAGTCCAGGACAGCCAGGGCTACACAGAAAAATCCTGTCAAACCTCCAAGGCCACCAAAAGGTCATAGGGAACCTCTTCAGCCAGCTTTGAGGTGCAACTTGAGAACCATCAGAGTTATTCACGCAGCTGCTGTGAGGAGTAAACCCCCTATGAGAAGCTCATTCCAACACTTAGGCATGGGGTACCCTTTTCCTGAATGCCACTCCTTCTGATCACTCCTGTGCTTGAATCTGATGCCCAAGTATCACTGAAAAACCGTGTGTGACACACAGACACACACACACACACACACACACACACACACATACATACATATCAGAATTGAACAAGTGAGAAACAGTTATGGAGAAGAATGGAAGCACAGCTAAGATAGGAGGAACATGAAGTCCTTCTGCTTTCATGGCACTAAAGAAGTTCTCTCCATATAGTCTATTGGGACCCAGGTCAAGGCTAGTGGTTTTTACTTTTTTTGCTTTTTTAGGCTGGTAGCCAGGAAGTAAGGGTATAGCTGTAAAGCTTTAAAGACTCCCTGAAGTCAGAGAAAAGAGCAAACTGGGCAAGAGCCAAAGATATTCCAAGCAGGAGATGCTAAGGTGAAGAAATTCCCTTAACAGCACGGTATTAGTTAATTTTCTGCCACTATAACAAAAATACACAAGGCTGGGTACTTTATAAAGAAAATGCTTTGAAGGGTAAGAAGGCCAGTATCAGGCAGACTCATCTGTTTGACCTCTGCTGAGGGTCTCCTTGGGTGCATCGCAACGGTTCAGAAGCAGAAAAAGAAACAGCTACACACAGAAGGAAGTGAGTAGCCTCACGCTGTGCAGCTCACTTCTCCAAGAACTAACACCACAAAGTCAGAATCGTAATGTCAGCACTTGCAATAATGTAATCACCTCCCATTGGGTGCTACCACCTCTCAGGATCACCGTTGCTGAGGCAACTCCAGCAATGAACCCCCCAGGAGGAAGTCACAAGCAGTATCAAATCATAGCTGTTGGCATTCCAGAAGAGATGAGGCAAGCCCAGAATGGATGGAAGAAAGAGGAACCCGAAAGAACTGCAGATCAGACCGTGTTTTTGATAATGTTTTTGTTAGGTAAGATCAGTAATGTGAACCTGATCTCTCTCTCTCTCTCTCACTCTCTCTCTCTCTCTCTCTCTCTCTCTCACACACACACACACACACACACACACACACACACACACACACACGCTGTGAGTATGAATGCAGTCTCTGCAACAACCCAAAGCAGAAGCTTCATAAGCAAATAACATACTTAGTGTAATCTGGTAGGAAAAACATTTATCAGTAAAAGTCAGCAAAATTCACAGACTCCACTAGTTACAGCTTCCCTGAGGTCAAACAGGTCTCCAAGTATAGGGGACGTGAAGCTGTTTATATATACAAATACGTGTGTGTGTGTGTGTGTGTGTGTGTGTGTGTGTGTGTGTGTGTAATCACGACAAGAAACTAGATGAATCCTTATTTTCTACCATTCTTCAGTCTCATCCACCAGCAATAAGATAAACCTAATCCTGCTACGAACTACAAAAACAGGTTTTCAACAAGAAGCAGTTAGATTACTAATGATCAACAGGTGAAGAAACTCTTCCCACTGTGGCTTCCTGAGTTGCTCTTTACCTATTCGACTGGCCCCAGTGGATGTCCAGCCCATACTTGTTCGTAAGTTGGCTCCATGCAGTGGTCACTGAAATTCATAGCTCTTCAGATTAGCAGGAGTTATTTCAACAAGCTCGCCTTTGAAAGAGAACATGACACCCTAAATGACAGTCTGTCCTGTACTGTTGGGAACCCCAGTCACAAAGACCAGAGTTTCTGCGAGCAAAGGCCTCTTGGTAGATTAAAGCATATATCTTAAGCACCAATGTTAAAGTTAATGCAAAAGTTCAGAGGTGCAAAATAATTCAAATGTGCCCAAGTGGTAGAAATAACATCTCTAAAATCTCAGCAGTGAGTTATGGATATGTGGAATATTAAAAATGCAAAGCTAACTCAATTTGCATTCGCAATGCCCCCTAGCTGTTACTGGGGAGGAGGAAATTGCTTTCTGCTAGATTCAAGGGCAGACTACTTAGAGCTGCGTTTAAGTCAAGGAGGAAAATCACTCATTTTTATTCTACCACTTAACTCGTGCTTATGTAATCTGTCTGGCACCGGAGTCAGTTGTCTGATATTATTTTCAATCATAGAAAGAGAATATATAATCCAATCATTACACCTTTATTTTCACTTGCCTGGCGATCTCAGGGTGCTTTAATGGTACCAGTAAACCCTAGCCCTCCATCAATCAGCACTCTGCTCCAGGATTATCCTGGACAGAGTACCAGCCACAAGTATCATTTTGTTTTAAGAATGGGGTCATATTTGGCCATCAAAAGGGGGCAGAAAATAATTCCTTAATGACCAACACCCCATTTACAAAGACTTCTGAGAGTGACAGAAAGAAAAGGTCTCTGCTGTTTGTCTAGCTAGAATAATCAGCCCCCTCCTCCCCTTCCTTCTTTTAACCACACACTGTGACTAAAGGGCCAAAGTAGTTGCTAAATAGTTGTCTTATAAAATAAGAAAATTCTTTTAGAAAGACTGTCATAATAAGCTAAACATGTAGAAATTACTACCCAACATCAAAAACAGAACACAGGGAGTCCCTAGAGGGTAGCATTAAAAAAACAATAGAAACATAGATCAAACCTAGCTTCATAAAGCAACTCCTCTTCTTTCCTAACAAGGAGCATCCCTGACTTTGGTGGTTTGGGACCCGGTAGTTCTGCATAGAACACTCAGAAAGATGAATAATTGCAATTTAGGGGGTCATTCAACAGCACAGGTTTTGATTACGTGTTTACAATGCACCTGAATGAGAATACCAGTATTCTCGACACCTGGGAATCTTGACAGCAGAAAGAACACTTGAGCCTTGGAATTCCAAGCTCACTTTCTGTGCAGATAATATTTTTAGATGACAATGCAGACTATTACTTAGGAAAAAAATCAACTGAAAATGAGGACAGACTGGTGAGCGGTTCTGCGTCTCCATGGCACAGAGAGCACACGAAAGCTGCCCTTTCATCACTACAAATGGAGAGTGAGGAACTCCCCAAACCTCCAAAAGGAATGGTAGGATGCCTAAGCTGAGGGTGGGGGGAGGCTCCCTAGGAAAACAAAGCTCTGCCCACTGTAGTCTGTTTGTGTCATGACTTCCCTGTTTCACCCCACTGTAAGAGGGGGTGGGAGGTAGGTGATTTCTCATCTGAACTGGGTGCTGGAAAGAAGAGAAACTGCAAAGTGACGACAGACACTCTGTGGATCTGATGTGGCTTCTGACATTCACATATTTGATTCCTGCCGGTACTATCATTTTGTCTCCAGATATGAGCCACTTCCATCATAATTATATAAATCAATTTCTGACAAAGGCACCTTCTTCTGTGTAAGCAGAAAGCTCCTCACGGTTTATAAGTAAGAGGATTCCAGGCATGGTGGCTCATGCCTGTAATCTGGCAGTCGGGAGGTGAAACAAGAGTCCGATGCCAAACTTCAGGGCAAGCCCCAAGCTTAGGAGAAATAGCAGGTCAACACAAATCATACTCCCTGGGTGGTGGTTTGTTCATTTGGTGTGCTTTGTTTTGTTGTGTTTTGGATTTTTTTTTAAGAGAAAGAAAGAACATGAAGTTAGTTGGGCAGATGGGTGGGGGAGGATATGGAAGGAGCTAGGAGAGGGGAAGAATATGATAAAAAAAATACACTGGATAAAATTCTCCATGAATAAATAAAGAGCAAAAAGAACTTAAAGAGCTGAATGCTGCCCTTGGCTACATGTGGTCCTGTTTCAAAATAAGTAAACAAACAAACAAATAGAAAAACAAATATATAACTTTATTTAAAAATAATCAAATAGGCTGCCTTGGTTTAAAACTATAGGTCACTGTGAACATGCCTTCCCTGTTCTTCCTGGTTCAATGTCACTTCCCCAAAGATACTTGCCAGGCTCGCTGGTCAGTCTGAGTCTTCATGTGAGAAAGCAGCTGCTGGCAGGATGGTCTGGGGTCCCTCGGATCATACCCACACTGTAACAACAGAATATCATAACATCTGTACCGCAGGAATGACAACACTCAGCATGATGCTCATTCCATCTCTAAGAAAAAGAAAGGCTTAGCTACAGACATACATTGAGATAATAACTCAGAGAATATTGCTTTGGAGAGGTCAGGAGAGTGTGGGAGTTGGCCCAAGGGGAAATTGTTACAGCACAGATAACACTGGGTTAAAGCCACAGGAAAATGAAAAGAGGAAAATCAGACTGTTTAAACATTAAACATTTGTTTAAATATTAAAGTAAAGTTGGCCTGACAGCAAAATCGATATTAAATCAGGCTTGGAAAGTGTTTTACGGCTTCGAACACTGGGCTTCTTAACTGCTAGTGTCATAAATGATGTCACTTTTCAGCATGATCATGGCTGCCAGGAGGCAGGTCAGAAATGCCAGCTTTAATTTTAAAATGTTAATTTGTGATGTAATTTAGTGTTGACTCTCAGGGACAAATGTCGTCCTCTGGGCACAAGTCCTTCAAAGTGCTGTTGTGCACAGAACGTGTGCCCTCTGAGCAGCAATCCCTCCCTTGTAACGTCCGGAGGGGCCTGCAAAGCCTCTTGGGTTTGAGCAACAGGAAAACAATCATAAATGGTTTGAGGTTCTTTCCCAATCACTGAAGAGAGATTTTGAGGAAATTCTCCTAGGGTGAAGGGAAGGAAGCTCTAAAGAGCTGTGCCTCCTGCCGATCACTTTCTGAGTAGGCCGGAGTTCAGGGCCAGCAATTAGACAGGGCAGGGTATTGGCAGAGTGAGCACCTTCCTGAACATATGGAAATCGACTGCCTTTTTCCCCTATCCCAGCCCTATCTTAAACTCCCTTCTGTCTGCCCCTGAGCTGTCACAGACCTGACACCTATTAAGACCCTGGAAGCCCAGCTAACATACAAATGTATTTGAGAAAGAAATAGAAGGCTGCTCGGTAAGATACTGTCTCCCACACAGGTAGGACTGCCCAGGGTGGAGGCAGCTTCCCTTAGGGAGAGCTTACTTGGCTTACATCCTACTTGTGGATTAAAGTAGAATATAACACAGGATCCTTGACTCAGAGTAGACTACTGACTGCTAGACGCCTGACATGGAGCTAAGTTGTTATGAAGATCTTCATACAAAGGGATGAAGGGAAGCTAAAGGGGTGTGTGTGTGTGTGTGTGTGTGTGTGTGTGTGTGTGTGTGTGTGTGTAAGTGTATGTGGGCATGTGTGTGAGGAAGAGGAATGATGAGCCTGTCTTAACACAAAGTACCACAGCGTATCATCTTCCAGCCCAAACCCAAGTGCTCAGAAGGGCCCATGTCCTCTGACATCTCAGGAAAGAATCTTTTCCAGGTCACTCTCTTAACTTTTCACCTGTGGAGGATACCTCCCTTTTTACCTGGCTACCTGCTTCCCAGTCGGTCTCTGTCTAAATTCACCCCTTTCATAAGACACCAGTAAACCCGTGACACTCCACTGTGATCTCCTCTTAACTGTGTCTGCAGTAACCTCACCTCAGAGTCAAGTTACATTTGAAGACGTAAGACTTCGAAGACATTTAAGACTTCAACATACGAATTTAAAGGGCACTATCAGGCGTAATTGTGGCATCAGGGGCAAGAAACAGGAAGAGTCTAAATTAAAAAAAGAAAACACTAATGGAAGAGGAGAGCAATAAGTGTCCAACAAAGTCAAGGACCAGGCCCACTGAAGTCACAGGTTCATTATCTGATAGCTGGCTCACAGACACCCAGTGAGGAAGCTACGGCAACGCAACAAGAGTGCTACACTCTCATTTCTCAAAACAAAACCAGCAGTCGCTTCAGTCCAGCTTGAGAGCGGAACATTTGTGAGACAACTTTTACCCACATTATCTTCTGCACGGCTTATAGCAGGCTCTACCGCCAGAACGCACAGATTTGCCTTCTACTTCAGTCACCTATAGAGACTCGCTCCTTCCTGCAAGACGTGTGTCCGTTCCTATAAATGTGGTTTGTAGTAAGTTCTCCTGTTTTCCATCTGCTCCAGTTCTGTCAAATTTATATTCACAAAAGGATATAAACAAGGAAATTGTTCAAAGAGAGAGAGAGAGAGAGAGAGAGAGAGAAGATTTCTAATTAGAACAGCACAAACAAAGCAGCCTTGGTTTTTGCAGATGAGAAGCGACGTCTTCACTCTCCTGGAGCGACTTGTTTTTTGACTTTCTCAGCTATAGTATGGAGGCCTGGTGCTCTGTTCTGGGACTGGAAAGCATAAAGAGGGTTTGTTGAAAGAGGAAGTCTTGGAAGACTTTTGTAAAAAGATTAGTATATACTGCCTGTTGGCTTTCAATACAACTAGAGAAGGCAGTAATACAAGAAAAGTTGCTACCCTGTTCAGGCTTACAAAAGCAAGAATGCTGATAGATGGTTTAACTAAGCAGAGTGGTGATGACCTGTAACCCATCACAAACAAACCCTTCCAACTGACTCTTACGGAGGACCCAGTGTCTATCGAAATACGTCCTCCATGAGAATACATAACTTAGTCATGTCCACCAACACTCTCTATCGACATGGGGATCGAGAGAAATAACCTTTAAATCATCTGGAATTCTAAAAGATCAAGCTTTTCCTTAGGCCAAAATCTGATGCTTTGCAAAATAAAGGCCATAATATAGATCAATGAAACACTTCGTACCATGGTGAAGCTAACTGATTTGCCGATATCAGACATAAAATTAGACACAGGGTAACTCATAGGTCCATAAGTTAGCAGGAGGGTCCATAACTCAGCTTACTTCTCACAGAATGGGTGTGTAAAACCACAGCTGCACGTAGAAAGTCATCAAAATGTCTGCTACCCATTCTGTTCCCGCAGACTGCAATGGCTCCTGCTCCGGATGGCAGGAATCACTCGCAAGGCAAGCTGCAGCATCCTTCCAGTCTCCCAGTCCAGATCTATAGTTTGCCTGCTCACCCTTCCCTGGGCATTAGAGTAAAAGTGCCAAGTGTCCACTGATTAGTTGAGTTGCCTTTAAGGAGCTGAAAACCCAGACAAACCTCCCTGCAAAATGAAGAAAGTGCAGGGCCCCTGGGAAAGTAGAAAGTCCTGAGAAGAAGAAGTCTGTAGATGTGGGTTCCTATGCCAGAGGACCATCCAGCACCCCCAGGCAGAAGCATTACCCCAGAGTGTGTGATCATGGGGACAACTGGAAGCAGGTGGCTGTTGCCCACATATCTATCAAATGTTACTCCCAGCCATGATCTTGGCAAGAGCAGCACAGGCTATGCTCAGAATGGCAGCTGGCATGACCTAACTTCAGCTTCAAGGAGGTTTAACCACAGAGGACAGCCTACTAGGAGGCCCATCTGTAAGACGCAGCTATTGGTTTCCTTGGTTACCTCAGGTTCAAGTCCTTGCCTACCTGATACTGGAAACCAGTATGCTCATGGACAACAAACCAACAGAGCAACTGCAGCAGATTCCTGTTGCTGTATTGCTACCCTAGGGAGCCACTGAAATCAACCAAGAGCAGGTTTCCCTAGCAGCGCAGGTTTCCAGCTTGAAAAGAAATTGCAGCGATAGCGTTTGACGTGAGAAGGCAGCACGAGTCTCAATCACGAGTTTGCTTCAATTGTGTTGGATTTAAGGTCATCCTCGATCTTCTAAGAGGACTTCTCCCAGTCGCCGTTCATCCGGAGGGACCATTTTAACTGCACCAGAGAGAACAACACATCTCCGCTGGCAACCAGGAAGCCTCATCACAGATGCGACAGGGAAGTTCAATGTCCTTCCACAGAGCCTCGGTGGCCCTTCTGTGAAGGGGCTGTGAGCAGGCTGGTTTCCAAAGTGAGGTGTCGAAGTAATGCTGGGTAGGCAAGGCCTTAGGCAGGAGGTAACCAAGGAAAACAGCACCTGCATCTTGCAGCCAGGTCTCCGAAAAGTCAAAATGCCCTTTGTAGTTAAACATCCTTAAACCGAAGTTAGGTTGCCCCTACTATATCAGAAACTACCACACCAGGATAGTGATATATCTGTGCCCTAACGGTCAGTATCCTCAAAAGACCTGATGGTATTATAACGTCACTTGCATTGTGGTTTTGACACCACCACCACCATCCCTCATTTGTGGAAATCATGGGAATGAGTAAGAGATCTGTTTTCACCATAATTTGAAAGGAAAAAGACAAGAGTAACTATTCCTCAAAGGATGTCACCCACCTAATAAATATTCATAAAAAATCTTTTGCCACAATGCAGAACCCCCTCGGCTGCTCCCTACTGTGGGGCAGTCCACTTCAATCCCATGTTAGCTTGTCTGCTTTGCTCATTTTTGCTAAATAGCTTCTGCTTATGCTATGTCTCCTGACTTTAAGAACACAAGAACCAAGAGAGACATCCCTCCATGTCCCTCTCTGGTCCCCACCCATCAACAAAAGGTCTTCCATGTTTATAAGGGATTGGAGAAAGCTTCCAAGAAAGAAGATAAAGGCAGCAGTGGGTAACTCTTCCGTAGAAGGCTAGTGAGAGGAATCCAGACCCTAGGCTGCCAATCTCTTCCATTCCCTGAATGCTCTAAGGAGAGAAAAGTCCTCCTGACTGGAGATGGGACTTAACCTTGGAAAGACATCAGGCTACCCAGAGCCCAGGTTCCCTGCATTGACTTCAAAAATAGCAGGTGGTCATCAAGTTCCCCTTGGCCCACAAGCTCCGGCTTTACAGTGTACCCTCATTAAAGTGGGCTCCAGCCTGTCAGTTTCAACAGAAAACTCCTTTTAATTTTAACTAGAGCCTTGGGCATCAGAAGCAGAGGAGAAAGGGGATTTGTTTATGAGTTTCTATGCCAGATTATGGCTTTCATTTGCTGCTTTACACAACTTTTCAGTCTGTCATTTTGGTAAGGTTAACCCCAGTGTAAAATGTTCCCGTAATTATGCTCAGAAACACTCCCAGCCTGCCTCGTGCCAATAAATGCCTGGAATAACTGTCAGGCTAAATGAATCCCATTTGGACAAAATGATTATTGAAAGTTATTTTAGTTCCCTATTAAGCAGTTGTGGAACAGAGCTGTAATCAAAATGTTTATTTCAATTAGAATTATTATGGTCAATAAAAATCTCAAGCAGAAAGCAAACTACACTTTATCAAGTAAAGTGAAGGCCGCTGCTAGTTAAACTTCCTTCTCCATACAGCCTCTGTGGGAAGGTTTGACAAGAGGCACAATTACCCTCCTTTTCCATGATAAGTTCACAGTTTTACGGTTCAGCCTCCCTCCCTAACAAAGCCACTTGCCCTGGGTGGACAAAACCCTCAACTCTTGCCTAGTAGTTACCATGACAAGCAGCTGGACACAAGAACCCCTATCTCTATACAAAGTGTGGGAGAGCTACCGTATGCTGAATGGCTGAAGGAAAAGCCATGGGGGTTATAATCCAGCAGGGGTTCTGAGTATGCAAAAGCACTCACTCCTACAGCAGCAAATGTTTTCCTAGGGTCCCAAAGGTGCCCAGAAAGAAAAAATTTGCTTATTAAGCTGATGTAGTCATCCTCACTAGAATATATTTTGAGGGGAGGGGAGTTTGTGAGGGCAAGAAATGAGGCGCCTATTTTTACCTTCCTTCTGCAATCTTCCCTTGAGATAACATCTTGAACACATACAAGAAATGTTCTTTCATAACCCTCTATGCCTGAAAGGTATGTTTTTTTTTTTTTGTGTGTGTGTGTGTGTGTGTGTGTGAGAGAGAGAGAGGGGGGGGAAGAGGAAGAGAGAGGTGTATCATACACCCACACCAATGCTCAAGCCATCCCCAAAATCAAGTCGTGTAAACTCCCTGAGAGCGGGGACTAATCACCCCGTGTTTAAGTGAGACAAGTGGCTCCAACAGGCAATTAATGCTGCACACTCCCCTGGAGGACCATAGTTCAGGGACCACAGGTCCCTGAAGCAGCAGCTTTGGCCCCACCCAGGAACTTGTTAGAACTGCACATTCCCATCCCCCAACCCATTATGATATAATCAGAGCTAGCTCCATGCTGGAAGAGCTCTGCCTTGACAGCCCTCTGGGTACTGGTAAAAGCGTGTTCAACCTTGAGAGCCACAACTATATAGTATCATCCTCAAAAAAAAAAAAAAAAAGGCAATATTTATAGCAACTCACCTCGTCAGAGAAGCCAGTCAGCCATTGGTTAGAGAACAAGCATGGTAAATCACAAGTGTCTGTGGACTGCTTTGATGTAGCCATGAAGAAAGTGGGACAAGGAGAGTTCAAATTACAATTAACAATACACACTCCCCTGTCAGGCTATGGTTCTCTGAGTGTGGTCACTGACCTCACCTCACAAGGAAGAAAGGTCTCTGCTGTGGCTGGAATGTACACTAATCCCAGAGGCTTATCTGTTTGGGCACTCAGTCCCCAGCTAGGGTTGGACTTTGAGATGGGACTTAACTGGAGGAAGTAGGTCACTAGGGATAAAACTTGGGGTCTCTTTGCTTGGCCCCATTTCTCCTCCAGTCTCTGCTTCCCGACTGGGGATACAATATGACCAGCCACCATCCCTTCCTCCACTGTGGGCTTTGTCCCTTTGGATAATAGGCTGAAATCAACCCTTCCTCCCTCCAGTTGTTTTTGGTCATAGTCTCTCTGTGAACCGTCATCAGAAAAGCCAGAACTGGTTGGATAATGAGGGACGTATGAGGAATAATGGTTTGAGGATCTGAAGAATCAAAGGAAGCTAAAGTGGACAGAGCAGGAGCCCAAACTTCCCTTAAGCCAAATCTTGTGTCAAGCAAATGCTTGCAGTATCCTTTTTCCATACCTGTATCCATCCCTTAAACAATTTCTAGGTTTACACGGTTCTTGAGGTGTCCAGAGCACCTCAGAACAAACCAGGGAATTGACCTGTGCAAAGATATTAATGAATGGCAAGCCTTTGTTCCTACTGTCTTTGGATCATTTGCATTTTAAACAGAGCTCCAGGTCTAGACCTGTGAGCTGAACTTGAAAGTTCCCAAGGCCATGTACTGTTCAAAGCCTTTTGGGTCTATTCCCTGGCTCAGTATTTATAAGAAGGATGTGAAATGGGTACTTGCTCATACTATTTCAGCAGTGAGAAGACTAAGGCAAAAGGAGGTGAGCAGTAACGAAAATGGGTTCCGAACCCAGTGTTGGCCTAACAACGTGCATTATTCCTATGCTACGCATCCTCTCAATCAAATAAACTTTGACTCCCTTGGGCTGGGAGGATCTGGCAAAATAACTTTGAGGAGTGACCCTCTCCACACTTGGTAGATAACTGTATCTGCACTGCATATTCCAACCTGACATGCTATCAGTTCTTGCAAATGTGCTGAGACTCCGTCTTCATACATTTCTCCTTCTCTATTATTGCCATGGGTATCCGACTAATGAAAATAAAAGCTCTGACCCAATTATGTTTGAGGGATTTGCTTTTTTACACAAAATGTCAGCCAAATCAACAAAGCACATCCAAGATACCCACCCCCAAACCTGGAATATCCCAGAAATAGCAGGTTGCATAAGCATCTCTCTGAAGGTCCAACATCAGGACCAAACTCCAACTTCTGCCCTTTGAATAAAATGACCAACAACACTGCACTATTTCTGACTGTTCTGGATCCACCAGAAGGCAGAGGAAGCACACTGGGCCACCAGACCTCACCCGCACAGGCAGCCGCCGCTCAGAACACATGATAATGTTAGGAGGTTAAGAGCAGAGGAAGGATCTCACCCTATCTTTGGCAACTGTTCCTAGTCTGAAAGCCAACAGGACCATGAGCCATAGAGTAGTCTCTAGCTTCCCCTAGGCCCTAAGAGAGCTCCTCCTGTGACCATGAATGTCTCAGCTTCTGTGACCCATGTGGGAGAACAAGCCAGAAATCTTCACTCCCACGTCCCCCTCCCCTGAAAGGTTTAGTCAAGACTTCTGTGTGAAACCCTGAATTTAAAGGCTTCTGGACAGTTTGTCAAAAGTTGCCATCCAGTTTTAACTTCTTTCTGTCTCTAAAGACAATGGGATGTAGCGGCTCACTGTTGCCCGTGACAGACTTGCACTGCATATCTGACCCTCCCTGGCAGAAGCCTTCTCCAGCTAGCTGGAGGAGGGTTGGGGTGGCAGCTCTCAGTAATCTTCAATTCTTATCCCTTGACACTTTAATTAAGGTAATTTAACACTCTGTTAAGCACAATATGAAGAATTTTCCGAGAAGAGCCAATGAGGGCAGAGTTTGGGGGTACAGGAAGATATCTGTGAAAGAACACCCAGGCAGTATCGAGTTGGAAAGAAGCCTGGCTATTACTCAGCCCAGCGACTGTGACCTTCCCAAGGTCACACTGTTAATTAGCGCCCCCTCCGTCCCTTACTAGATGAGAAGCTGGGATGTTAGATGGGGTTATCTGGGCGACACAGACTGTGAACACTTTTCCAGAGACACTCAGCATCTGGGCTTCTCAGAAAATCCTGGTCACATCAGGAGCTCACTTAATGTCTATAAAAGGCTGGAGATGATCCTAACGGCTCATGACCCTGTTGGCTTTCAGACTGGGAATCATAGCCAAAGGCAGTGTGAGACTTTCCCTCTCATCTTACCTCTCAAGGTTATCATGTGCTCTGAGCAGCGGCTGCCCTCGTGGGTGGGATCTGGTGATGCAGTGGGCTTCCTATGCCTTCTGGAGGGTCTAGTACAACCAGAAATAGCACCATTGTTGTCAGTCATTTTAGTCGAGAGGCAATGGGCCAGTTCCGGCATTCAAATGTGCTATTATTGGCTAAACCTTTTTTTTTTTCCTAATACCCCACCCCCAAAGTTAATCCCACATTTTGAAAACTAAACATTTTCTATTTGATAGCTAAAATACATTTCATCCTGAAAGTGTACCACATTTTCCTTCTTCTCCAGTTGTTAAACTCATGAGTATCTTACCATGTATGCCAAGCACAGCTGGGCTTTATTCTGATTGTTTCCAGCTTATTTGGCTAGATGCATACATACAACAGGTTAGATTTCAAGTTTATTTATAATATCCTGTGAATTTGAATTTCATAGTACAAACTCTCAGATAATGGGTACCACCAACCTCTCATAGTTAAGAGCCATGATGAAGGACAGGAATGAGAAGATATGTCAGAGAGCCAGAAGCCATGTGAAAAAGATGGGTGGAGGGTTATACCGAGGATGTGAGAGGGTCGTGTATGATTCTAGTGGGAAATGATCCACCGTTCAAAAGGAGAAGCAAAACAAAACCCTATTTCTAGTGAAACTGAAAGATTAAACATAACAAAAGACGTGAATGTGAAAAAGCAGAAAACAGCAAAAGAGCATGGCTTACTGAGGAGCTCAGCCGGGTGAGGCTAATGCTGGGGAGACAGGCAGTGGAAGGAGAAATCAGGATGTGATGGGGGGGGGATTGAATCTGCATCTGATGGGGAAGAGTGGGTGCTCCCTGAAGCTCCCTGACTACACAGGCACAGTGAAGTGTCCTCTACGAAGGCCCCAGATTCTTCCCTTGGAATCTCAAACTCACTGATACTCGGCACATGTGACAGGTTGTATCACCATGTCACTGCACTTTTTGCTATGTGTGCCTTTGTATCAGCATGTTTACTGTTTCAGTACTACTTGTAGGGGAGGCAGGGACCTTTCCTTAGGCATTGGTAGCTATAGTGAAACAGACACGGTGCCTCCATTGATAAGAGCAATAGTTGCTAAGGGATTTCTGAGTGCCAAAAGTGTTCCTTTTTGTTTTTGTTTTATGTGTGTGTGTTTGTTTGTTTGTTTGTTTTGTCTCAAAATAACCTTGTAACACACGTCTCATTTCCATTTTATGAATGGATAAATTAAGGCAGGAAATTTATCTGAGACTGAAGAGCTTGAAGTTGAATGACCAAGGTGTAAAGCCAGGTGGTCTTTTTCTGGGGTTTGTCTTCAACTCACAGTTGCTCACCTGCTTTCCCAGCAGGCTCTTTCTTAACTGATGTAGGAATGGGTGTCATGCCAAGTATTTTAATAGAAATCCTATTAATTGAAATCCTATATGAACTCAATGTATTATATCATTCTTCCACACCTAAAAGGCCTCCTCTGCCGAGTCAGCAATGGGCTCCACATTTGATGAACATAAGGCTCCCATGAACTGTGTTCCTCACTGGGGTCTGGGAAGCAGTAACACTGTGTCATTACTGTCGTAGGCGCAGACTCTCTCCAGACCGCTGGGTTCTTCTTTCACTTGAGATGAACCTTCTCTGATGGTTTGAGTTGCAACCTTCCCCTGGAGTCTTTAGCTAATGTAATCTTATGCAATGCCTCAGAAGCATTCTGGTCATGAGAAACAAGAAACCAATGCTTTCAAGTTCAAGAGGAAAAATACTCAGAATGCTACATCATTGACAGTTGATGACAGCAAAATCATCAACTTCCCAATTCAGAAAACAGCCTGAGTGGGACACCCGTCTTTGGCCATGACCCAAAGCCACTAGGAGCCAAGAAATTCTGAGAGAAGGACCCAGATAATATTTTGCCTTGCCTCCCTAAAATGAGACTGCGGGGTGGCTAAACCATAGCCGACTGCTATTTCCCAGCCAAACATAAGCACTTGGGAATATAAACCCACCATGACTCATCCTTGGCTAGGGAATTAGATGAACATAAAAATGAGGGTGTTGACAGATCAGGTTCTAGACAAAGCCAGAGCAAAAGAAAAGTCAGAACAAAAGTCAAAGGAATGCGAGTAACGTGGTATTCCCACATCTTCAAGCTGCCACAGACCAGAGCCTTCTCCCTGAAGAAGCACAGCCATGTTCCTGCCAACAGGCAGCTGGGATGAAAACCTGGTCATGTGACACCACCTCCGCCCGCTTCTGCAGAGCAGCTGTGCAGGCAGAGCGCCACCAGCCCAAAGGTTCTCATGTGTTTTCACTGATACACATTAAGTACTGAGGCTTTCAAGGGATGGCCAAGCAAACCTTGGAAGGAAGGTCCAGACTTCAATAAACTCCCATGTCCAATGTCTTGATTTTGGCTCAGGGTTTAAACTGGAAAGGAGGCAGAGAAACTCAGTGAACACTTCATTTTGAATTCACTTAGATGCATGCTTAATCACCAGGAAAATCAGTCACTACCCAGTCACCCATCAATGCAGGCTCTTAAAGAAGCCTGAGGAAGGCAGACCTATAAAGACATACGAGAGTTAAAAAAAAAAAAAAGATATGCTATAGTTGACTGTTTGAACAAGCTATATGGAACTCTGTTATTTTAACTTGAAATTTTATATATGTATGTGCTGCATATATATTTTTGAAATTACCCCCACTTAAAAACCACAATTCTCCTCCCCAAGAGACAGACTGTCTAACAAAACCCCCACCATCAGGAAAACTTTTCAGTCAGAGGACTCCGGAAGACCCTCCAAAACAATACAGGCTATCACTTTCCCTTTGGTTACCTCCCAGAAACCTAGGGTAAGAGCCTGTTAGTCCAGACAGCTTGCCCTTCGGACACAGAACTTAGAGGAACTGAGATGGAGCTGTCCTGGAACCCCCCTCCCTGGGACGAGGTCTCATAGTGCCATCGGGAGCTGCGAGTGCTGCCAGGGAAGAGAAGCCATCAGTAGTCCCACTCAGCTGTGACACCTACAAAGCGCAAGACCCTAATTGCAAGCTATCCCCAGAGATGCAATGGCAACACTTAGATCCTGAGGGCAGCCGGCGGCTGTCCAATCCCCCTTGAGGCCCTCTCGAAAGGATTCATGCCTGGTCCTGTAAGCCTGGTCTGGGAACCTCCTACTGCCACTTCCCTAACCCAGTGTAATCTCTACTGGTATTCTACATACCTGTTCTTAGACCCACAGATAAAGCAAGTGCCCGTCCCCTTTTCAACTTTTTTTGAAAAAAAAAAAAAATGTGAAGAACAGCTAAATGTGGAACCCATCCCCAAACGATACTTCTACAACACAACCCCTACACCTGATGCTCAGGGATCGTTAAATAATATTAAACATTTACAAAGAATCCCACAGAAATGTATTCATCGTCAGACCCAATGCTTCAGACTAAGCATGCTTCCAACATTCCTGAAAATGGTTTCTAAAAGATATTTTGCTTTGGTATTTATTGTGATTTAGTAAGTTCAGAGAGAAAATTTTCTCTCCATTTCAATAAAATTTATTGAAGAACAACAACAACAAAATAAGAGGGGGGAAATGCTGTTCTTCGGGACCATAATGAACACTCGTAGGTTGTTCTAATAGTTCTGCCCTAGGGGTATGATGCACTAGGCTCTCCCTTGTGAGACCAACAAAAATGATTGCATTAGAACACTGGAATGTTCAAACCCTGCTTAGTCAATAACCAGATGTGTAACTTTTAAAAAGTTTACTTAACCCATAAAGGTCTTTTCTGAAAGAAAAACAGAAGTTTCTTTGGTGAAGGGTGAGTGCTAAGGACAGTTTGCTTACTTAAGACACAGGACCTTCCACATATTTGTTTGGGAAAATATGGATACTATTTCATCTGATGCCTGTGTGAAATATCCCTGTATGCAAAAATAAGCTTAAATTGTTGACATGTAGAAAGTACTCAATAGACAGTGGCTATACTGTTTATAACTGTAGTGATCATTAATGATGAGAACAACATATCAAAAATTTGCCACTTAGAAGCTCTGTAAGCTTGATCAAGTATCTTAACCTCTCAGATTCTCAGTTTTTCATTTAAACTAGACATAATATTCCATAGGCTTATTAATGAGCTACATGTGGACATACAAAAACTAGCAAACCAGCTATGTGCTCAGAGCTCAGTACAGTTCTGACAACGTATAGCAATAGGATGTTATGTTCTCTTCAAATGGAAGAAAAGCCAGAACTACTGAAGTTCATTGTACCATCAAATATATATGCTGCTAATCAAAACTTGGTATTTTAAAACTTAAACTGAAAGTTAAATCTTAGTATAGATTAAATTTATAACTAGAAATAACAGATAATAAAAAAATGGTACGTGTTGCATTTACAAAGCAAGCTGAATAAAATGCCCATGCATAGCAAATTATTAAGACAATATAGGAAGTGCTTAAGTAAAAACTATAATCATGTGTTGAGCATGGTAGCACACGCCTTTATTCCCAGAATTTAGGAGGCAGAGGCATGCTGATCTCTGGGTTTGAAGACAGCCTGATCTACAGAGTGAATTCCAGGACAGCCAGGGCTACACAGAGAAACCCTGTATAGAAAAAAAAACAACAAAACAAACAGAAAACTATTGTCATGAATCTATAAAACTATAATTTATAGTATTATATAAAAGTCTTCCTTATTCCTATGGTAAAGCTGTAGAAAAATGAAACCACAGTCAAGCTTTAAGAATAATTCTTCATTAATTAAGTCTAAGTAGAGAGCTGGAGAGGTGGCTCAGTGGGTAAGACACTTGCTGCTCCTGCAGTGGACCTTGGTCGGGTTCCCAGCACCCACGTCAGGCGGAGCGCAACCGCCTGCAATTCTAGGTACAAGGGTCCCCAAACTGTCATCTGGCCTTCGTGGGCACCACATGCATGTGGTACATACTCGGACAGGCAGACACACAGACACGTCTTTCAAAAACTTTTTACAAAGAAAAAAGGATCTAAGTAAAATAAGATCCATCTGCAGCTATGGCAAAGATCAAAAGATATTTGGGAACCATCTTCAAAAGCTTTTGACACCAAGCTGGTGTGAAGTTCCCAGGATTTATTGTGCTGAACTCTAGACCAGCTCACTTTATAACAGATAACAGTCACTACAACACTTAAGAAAATAGACTGCACATAAAATACCCAGTCGGATTTATTAGTCAGTGATAATTAAAATAACACTTCTTGAAAGTTGGTCTGTTTTGTTTACCTAGATATATATATAAATACTATAAAAGGTTTTACCATCTTGTGACTTTAATTTTAGTATAGTCTTGAAATAGTAGTTTCTCAGCTAACCAGGCTAACTTTTCATTATAAAACCTGTTTGGATAATTTTGGGTGCTAATTGAAATTAGAGAGAACACGGCAAAGGAAAATGGTCTTTTTTACAGTTAAGCTTGTAGATTTAAATGCTGAGCTCTGCAGCGAGTGTGAGAGATTTAAGTATCTGCACTGCACATAAATGAGCATTTCCACACACCTAACCCAGCCTTACCCAGCCTGTCAGACTTTCTGGGCCCCTTTTGAGATGGCGTGTGGTTTTTCTCTAGGAAAAGAGGCATGTAGGCAGGGAACTGAAAACTCACTGGAGTGATTCTAGTATGATCCTTTTCTCACAGGGGTCTGCTGCTCAGGGTTGATGGCTTGTGTCCCAACTGTGTTTCAGACTCTTCCAAAGAATCAGTGTATTGGCTATTACTAGAACAGACTCTTGTCCAGGCCAGCTTGTGTAGCTGTGAATGAAATGAAAATTAGATAGATAGATAGATAGATAGATAGATAGATAGATAGATAGATAGGTAGGTAGATAATGTTTTAGGCATATATATGTTAATAATGTTTTACCAAAAACTGGTCATCTGAACATGTAAGCAAGTTAAAAGTATAATTTGTAGTGGGTTTCTCACTACGCAGACATCTATTCTGTTATAGTTTTTAGGATACCAAGAGCCAGTTTTAAAGGGACACTGAAATGCCAAAAATGGGGGGAGAGAGCTTTTGGATTGTTATTATGTCAACTATTTCAATGTGCTTTTTAAAGTCTGGGGTCTTCTAGCAATTTCCCATATAAAGCATTTCTTTTGGTCTTGACGTACAATCTGTCAGCAAACTCTTCGATTTGCTTTATGATGCTGCTTCCTTGCCATCACTCCATTGTCTCATAGCTGCCTGCTTGTTTCTGCATTGATTAATTTCTTCTAGGGTGCCTGTGTGCCTGGCTTGGGAAATAATGCTGCTCAGTTTGAGCCGTTAACTCTTGCAAAAATGAATTGAAATGAATAAATTTAAATAGCTCATAGCTAGAAAAGTGGGAGAAAGATGATGAATAGAGACCAATTTTATTTCTGTATAAAAAAAAACAGTTATCTGCCTAGAGGACAGCTGTGGTCCTGCTGAGGCTGGGACAAAGTCCTGATGTCCTCCTTCTGAGGTCCATTCTTGCACACTCTCCTTGGAGTCCAGGCTTGACCTTTAGTTTACTAAGGAGAGTGAAGACATTCCAAATGGAAGAACAGAGGGTTGACTGCTCTGCTTCATTAACCTGGTGTCTTAAGGACAAGCCATTGCTCAATATGCTAATAACAGCTTTGACCACAGGCTTCAGAGACTTCACTTGGAAGTGCCAATACAGCACTGTTGATATCAAAACAAGAGGTTGAAAAGACCCATGTCTGGTTGTAGATTACTCCCACCAGCCGCTCCCTGAAGCCCTGACTTCGTGTGGTATTTCAGTATTTTGTTTTAATTATTGTTATTAAAGATTTTTTTTAAACATGATTTATAGAAAATAAGCTTTAAGGCTGAAGAAATGGCTCAGCGGTTAAAGATTAGGTTCACAACCAAAAATATAAGAAAACAAACCTTAGCTATTAGTAAGTCCCAATTTTGTGATGGCCAAAACACAATCAGCTAAGTTCTCTCCCTCGCTTGTAATGTGATATTCTGAAGGCAAAAGCCAGATAGGTAAGGAAGACATCACACTTCAAAGACATTTCAGCACTCTGAACTTCTTCATGCGCACGAATATTTAAAATCTTAAGAGTCCCTCCAAAATTCAACAGCAGTGTGCAGGAAGTATAAAATGTGCTTCACACATGTACTTTGAATTTTTAATGAACCATTTGCTGTTTGTAGCAAAAGCACTAAACTTCTTCCTAGAACATAAGACAAAAAAAAAAAAATTGACAAGGCTAGAGTTAAAATACAAAGACTGTCAGGGCTCAGAAAGTCCCACCACTCTTCCGGTCTCCACTGGAAGAGGAATACTGAAAGTCTGGGACACGATAATGAGCTGACTTTTAAGAGTCTTTTTTCTACAGTGATTTACATTTATAAAGCTTATTGCAGAATTTTCATATTTATAACAAGAACACATGTAGTCTGCATAATAAACCTTTCAGCACAGACAGATGTTCATAGCCATGAAAAATGTCCAAGGCACTAGACATGTCTGTGTGCCTCAAATATACAACAGGACAGTAAACTCTTGACAATCCTACATGGTTCAAAAACAGTCCTTTTTACTCCTTTCTGATCCTCCAGAGTGGCTATGCCTATGATGCCAGTCTGCCCTGGGGATGCGTGCATGGAAACCAGTCAAAGCTTTAGGATAGGAAATGTGCCGTGAAGGGTGTGTTTTCGCTGTTAATACTGTTAATTGTGTTCACTGGAGACTTTCCTGATCATAAAAATCTCCATAGGCTCCTTGTGGAAAATTTAAAGCAGATATATTTTTTAATCTTGTGAGCTTTGAAGAAAAAACAAAAACAAAACAGGAGTATCTTTAGGTACGTGTTCACCCAACTCAGTAGTTCAAGAACCAATCAAAAATGAAACTTTTCAGAACAAATGTCAAAGGGACCCCAGGGCATTCTTACAGGACTTACGGCTGGTGTAAATCTGAGCTTCATTTTGTCCTCACCTTTATACTGTCTCCGAATCAAAACTCCCAGTGGAAATAAGTACCTTAAACCCTTTTAGTACGTGTTCCAATATATGCTAAGAAAGCAAAAGGGAACACAAAAGATGTTCAAGTGCTTCACCAGTGACCTCCATGACCACGGCTCTCTGCAAGCTCCAAGAAATGGTGTCATGGCAAGCTAGGCTTGTGCAGGGGATTGGTGTGGCACATCCCCTTTGCTCAGCCCTAGTTTTAGCAAATGCTTCCGTGAGGGGAACCAGGAGCAGGGCGGGGGTGTGTGTGTGATGTCTTTATATCAAAAGATCGATCATTTTCATCTAAATATCTACAAGTCTTTGTGACAATTTAAGCATAAAATAAAGACTCCCCTCATAAACCAAACTTCCCGTCTTTGACACCCCTATTATCACTAATTTTCAATAAAGTACAATAGGCCTTGCTAAGCAATATTAAAACCACCCAGGTTACAAGCTTAGTTTTATGCAACACTCCATATGGTGGATTCATAATATATTTCTGCTGGGAATACAATCATAAACCGCTATTTTCCGCTATAAAAAACCATTAAAGCACAGACATGCACAAACAAGGTAATCTGCAATAAATTTGAAAATGTTAAGATACCACAAATGTAAATGCATTCGGCCCCATTGCGGTGTATGTAATTTCCATAGCTTTATTAGAAATCTTGCCTTAGCAGTGGCTTGGCGAGAGGTTATAAATATAGTAGGAATGAGTCAGCATGCAAATCCCTCCGTGGAAGAAAAAAAAAAACAATTTGAAAAGGTTTTATAGCCCAAAGCTGCTTGTTACTTTGGAAGAATAGTAATGTAATGTAAGTTCCTGTTTGGAACCTGCTGACAAGAAAATTCTCAAAACATTGTGCAACAGCCAAAGTCTTTGTAAAAATACTTTCTGCATGAGCACACACACACACGTGTATGGGGTGTGTGTGTGTATGTGTGTGTGTGTGTGTGAGATTGTTTATGTAAGGTCGCAGAGATGGCATTTCCTGAAGAAGCACTGAACTGGTGGACTTTTTTCTGCACACACTATAGGACACAAGAGGAGTGCATCCCCCAGAAAAGGAACCGTGCTAACCCCCATAGGCTTCTATGCTAGAGGCCGGAAGTTAACGTCTGTGCTTACAAGGTTGAAGAATGAGGCTGCAGGAGCAGCCACATGAGGAGGGTCAGGGGAAAGGGCCACTAGGGTGTGAAGAACTGTGACCAACGCAGGGGCTCTGAAAAAGAGAAGCTTCCAAAAAGAGGTCTCACACTTGGAAGGAAACTCAGAGAGGACAGAAGCATCAAGGACAGACAGCCACTTCTGTGAGTCAGAAGCCCACTCTGTCCTTTGAAAGACTAATTCTGGACTTGATGACAAACCAGAGCCAGCCTGCAATGAAGTGGGAGTGTGTGGAGGGGGAGAGTGTCAAAACTAGACATAGACAACTTGCCATTCAGAAGGAAGCATGAGTCCCAGGTGTCGTGGTGCCGTTCTGGAACCCCAACACTGAGGAGGCTGAATGGGAGGATCTCTAGTTTCAGACAAGAATAAGCTATATAGAGGTACCCTGTCTCAAAGAGAAAGAAACAGAGGTGGAGGGGAGAAAGGGTTGGCAGGGGTGAGGGCTGGCATATGTGAATCATGGTGTCTCTTGGGGTAGAAGAGAACGGTGAAGCTTTTAGTCAGTGAAAACATTAAACAAAAAGCAAAAGCACAAAAAGCAGGGGGCTTTCTTGATGGCTTGAAGCTGAGTTGCTTTGTGGAGGAGGGGGGAACAGAAATGTAGACAGCGAGATTGGCCTCTGCATTTGCTCAAGCAGAAAGAAAGGACAGCATTAGTGGAGAGAAAGAAAACCCGAAGAGAGTGAAGAAAGAAGTCGATAGGACTGAGACCTGATGACCTCCCATGATTTCAGCACACTCTGAGGCAAAGTCAGCATATGACTTCTTTTTTAATTGCCCAGGCTCATTTTTCTCAGGACATCTTCATTTCCCTATGCACGAAGGGGTATCTTCATGTACATTGCAAAGAAACCAAAGGATATCCCAAACCACCTAAACACACATGCATGCATGTGGCACACACATGAACACAAAAGGACATACACAGAGAGAACAAATACAAGAACGAACACACACACACACACACACTGTTCTATATGAAGAATTCACTCTTCTAAAAGCTCTTTAAAAAAAAATTAATCAGAAGAAAACATGGTGGCAGGGTGGGTGTAAAAACTATTTAGGGAAGGGGAAAGCCAGAGTACCAGCAAAATTTCAACTAGAACTCACAGAGCTATTTTGAGAGTGAAAACCAAGTGAAAAATGTCAAGTATAAGATTACTCTTATTTGACGTTTTTATACAGCAGCAACTTATAAAAACATCAAAGCCTGACATAACCCTTCCTCTAACATTTTAACACATCATTATATTGTTAACACTGTCAAACGGCTATAACCATTCTATGATTGTTAATAGATTACTTTCATCATAAAAATGTCATTTTTAGGATAATCTGCATTCTCGCATTTTTATGTTCAGCTATGGTCTTAAAATGTCAGGAGTGGGAGATCACCGTGTCTACCATTCTCGGAGTCTTGCTGAGATTCTAAGAATGTCAACACAGAAAAAGCCTTAATCTGCTGTGGCTGGTGCCCTTGAAGCATTTTTCTACAACTATTCCACTTTTACAAATAATAACTACAACGTGCAAGGATTAGGGAGAGGTGAGATAGTCAGTTGCAGCCAGAATAGGCTGAAAGTTAAGCCCATTAGCCACACATGAAAGGCACATGGTGTTTGTCACCCAAGGGCTTGTACCCATCAGCCCCGTGTATAGCATTACACATATCAAGTTCAACTCTCCTGGTTAGTTAGCAACAATGGGAACATTTCATCAACCCACTGCCAAGGACTGACGTATGCCAAATGGCCAACTCAGTATCCTTACTATTATTTTTAATTATGCAATTGGTATGAGTCTGTGTGTAAATACGTGCATACACAGAGACATTGCATTCCCTGGAGCTAGAGGTCAGGTGATTGTGAGTTATCAGAAACCAAGCTCAAGTCCTCCGGAAGAGCAGTGAGTGCTCTTAACCACTGGATCATCTCTCTAAGCCACAACCATGTTTCTTTGGCCAACCCTCCTAGACAGGAGGAAAATAATGCAATCAAATAATGTTATCTGCGAGGAGGCTGCCGCTGGCCACCAATTGAAATTAGAATTCAGTGGCTTCTATAATTTCCAACAGGTATGTTTGGGACAGGGCCAATCAGTGATTTAGACTGTATGTAAACCACATTCTGTGTCACAACTATTCAACTGGTGAATAACAGACAGTATAGACTCCATATAAACAAGCACAACTGTGTTCTGATAAAACTTTATTTACAAAAGCAGCCAATAGCCAGGCACTATGTAATCCCATATAGCCAGGCATGCCTGTAATCCCAGCAGTAGGGTAGGCAGAGTCAGGCAGATCTCTGTGAGCTTGAGGCCAGCCTGGTCTACGAAGTGAGTCCGTGACAGCCAAGGCTACACAGAGAAACCCTGTCTAGGAAAACAAAAAGAAAAAAGCGTCCAATAACCTGTATTTGTTCATGAGTTACAGACCTCCGATCCTGTGGCTCCACCCACAGTCTACTAATGGCAGGTCACGCCTAAGCCAACATTGAGTTCATCTAAGTTTAACCGCGATTCCTAACACAGATGAGATCTTAGCAACTGCCGAACACTAGGTGAGCCACTGTACACAAATCCTCTTTTTATCATATTCAGCTGCCATCACTCTCCTCTTGCAGAGGGAAAAAGTCAAGTTCAGAGAGGTTATGTGAGTGGCAGAAAGTCAGGAAGCATAAGTGACAAAACCACAGCTTAAGACAAGCAGTGGGGTCAGGGCTGGGACCTTGAGGATTCCATACCTGCTGTTCAAACTGGGCACTTACAGAGGTAAATGAAACACTGAGTTGTAGAAAACACAAAGACTTCCAACACAAAGGCTGTAGGGTTAGCCTCACCTTTACACGTAGAGGACTAACTTAGAGAAATCTCCTAGCCACGCTGAAGTGGCCCCACTCTCACAGATCAGTGACTCTGCTACTTCTTGCCCACTAACACACTAGAGAGGCTGACTCTCCCCAAACTGGTGTCTCCAGCCAGCAGATGCCGTGGCCAAGGAGATGCTCTCAGCCATCCCTGGGGGGGAGGGGAAGGAACACCCTTGAACCAAGCAACAAGAATATTCATAGTAATGATCTTAAATAACAGGCAACGATAGACAAGATCCTGACCTTGTAAGGCTGCATAGAAAAGGGCTTGAACCCTGGCTTTCTCATTGCTCCGCAGACACACTCTCTCCACACTGATAACGGAGAGAATGTTCCCAGCACCTGTGTAAACGTGTACACAGCACAGTCCCAACCCTTAGCATGCCCTGCATAGGCAGGAGTTATTTTGTCATTGTACAGATGCAGTAAGAATAGCCATTAAGATTCGGCAAATGAATTAAGGCCACAACACAGGGTGAAACTCAGCCCGAAATCATCTTCAGGCTCTGTCTTCTCAGCTGGGTAGCTTTCCAACTTCCCGGAACAGCCCACAAGGCAATGACTTGAAAAGGCAGTCTACCAAAAATGGAACAGTGGCATGTAAGTACAGATTTTGTCGTTTTTATTGAAATGAAGGCGTTGAAAGAGAAAATCAGAGTCCCCCCAGATTTTAAGTGATTCTTCTCATTGTAGTGAACTCTGGGAAGACTGTAGGAATAAAGAAGAAGAAAAAGAAGAGAAGGAGGAGGAGGAGGAGGAGGAGGAGAAGAAGAAGAAGAAGAAGAAGAAGAAGAAGAAGAGGAAGAGGAAGAGGAAGAGGAAGAGGAAGAGGAAGAAGGATATTGCTAGTAAAGCTTAGCCTCAGCTCTCCAAAACATAGATGAGTGTCTCTCAGTGCCTTCTCTCCAGAGGTCTCTTAGACATCAAGTCTAAGCCAGTGCTGGGCCAGTGGGTCTCAGAGGAGGAGGAGAACATGGAAGCTCAACCCATCCACTGTGCTTAACTTCCCCCAAACCCGATGTTCCCCAAACCCAAGACAAAAATGCGAAATGCCAACATGATACTGAAGTTTTTCAACCAGATTCTAACTCTATCATTTATGCTTGCTTCTACGTTCTTACAAATACTGAAGCATCTGTCTTGGCTCTGAGTCTAAACATGGTTGTTGAAATCTGCTCATAAATAACAGAGGACAAAACCTGTCCTTGTTTAAAAAAAACAAAAACAAAAAACAAACAACAACAACAAAAAAAAAAAAAACCCAACAACGATAAAACCCTATCATTTCCCCTTAAAGCAGACATGGATACTGTTTATACACACATGCAGTGGGGATGGGGGAGAAATTACTTTTTCTAGCTTCCTTGTTGAAGAAGAAAATGTCTAATTTACATGTAGAACCTACAAATTATAGCCATGTCAGACAAGGAAGCAGACGAGGGCTGTGATTGATACTCTAAAATTTCCGTCCTGATTTCCCTATGCTCAGAATTAGCCACTCTATAAATCAAACCAACATAGGAACATCTGATGGCAAAACCAAGGGGTCACATCTGCAAAAGACATCAGAAACAGAGAAACTGGATTCTTCTGTTGGCTCCCACTCTGAAGATCGCCCCTCCTCTATGCCCACCATCATTTACAACACTAACTTAAAACACCTCATCTATTTGCAGAAAACATAGTTTTCCATATGTCAGCAATGGCCATCTTTCCTTCCATTGGGGTGTTTAGAAACTAACACTATGCTCCAGAGAACTAAGATCTAGCACAATGCTCCAGAGAGAGAAAGCCCAAGTGAAGCCTTGTCTGTTTCTGCTAAATATCTACTATGGAAACACATTTGTTGATCAGTGTCCTAACACAAAAGACTAGGCTATTTTCAGTAGCATACATAAAATGGATTCAATCTCTCTGGCCTGTAAACTTTGACCTCCACAAAAAAATAATTAATTAATTAATTAATTAAAAATAAAAAATAAAACATCCTGATTTCTGGAGTATTTCTTTGCTAGTTGTGCACACAGACCACAGATTTGGGAGTGCGACAACGGAAGGCTCCCTTGATGACTCTGAGCTCAGCTGGGGTCTTCCGTCACCATAAAACTCAGTGCTAGGGACCTGTGGTCCCTCAGAGCACTCTCACTGCACTCTTTCCCTGGAGCGATGAGCTGTTTTTGCAAATGAAGCTTTCAGAGTGAAGCTCATCAGACACTAGCTCAGCGCAATGCCTCACTCAGAGGAGGCATCTGAGCGACCCTGACTTCAAGGACCTGTGCTTTATGGACAATAGAGCCCCACAGCTGATTCTTCGGTCATGAAGAAGCTGTAACACATTAGAGAAATGAATACAATAAAATGATGAAAATAAAACCACTGCCTGCTCCACACTAGGAGGCGGGAGGCGTCACCAACATGGAGCCACAGTGGCCCTCCACGCCGACCTTCCACACACAGTCTGATCAGTTGTGGGAGAGTTTAATAAGTTCCCAATGAAAGGATTAAGGATTTGGAAGAAAAGCACTATTAAGACCAATGGAGAGCCTTCAACAACTTGCCCTTACTTTATCTGTTTGGGAGTCACAAACTCAGGGCTGGTAAGACTTGGCCTGAGTTAACACTGATGTCACATCCTGCTAACTTGCTCCTAGACCAGGCTGTTTGCTACAGTGCCTGCCCCTGAGCTCAGGGTTCTACTGGCAGGGTTTGGCCCTTGAGATTTCACTGCCTGTGGGTAAGTTAACCCAGCTGAAGACTCCTCCCATCTGACCCTACTGGGCCACCTGCTTCAACACCCTGCTCACAAACAGGCTTTTTCCCCCTGTCTCTTTTTCCCCTGTCATACTCTCCTGATCTGGGCTGCAAATGGTATCCACTCTGAAAGTGTCAAGAATCTGTGATTTAGTAGCCATCCTGTGGGTCAGAGTAGCTACCCTCTCATACCCTGGATTCCCTACTCTTCACAAGTACCTGTAGGATAACTGGAGCCCACAGCTCTAGGGAAGGAAAATTCTTTTCCTTCTAGTTAGCATCAAGAGGAACCCAAGGAGCACATGGAAGTTAAGATATCCTCCACGCTAGCTTTGTTCCTTATCCCAAGACTGGATCAGAATCTAGGAGCCCAAGCCAAAATGCAAGCATGGCCCTGGAACAGAACACATAGATTCAACTGCTGCACCTCTGAAGGGGTAGAAGGCTCTGTCTGCCTCTGTGAACACCCAGGAAAACCTTTATTTGGCAAGCTTCTCAAGGGCTCTTCTGCTGTGGCAGCACTACCTTCCCAGGCCTTCAGCTTTTGTTCCTAACTCAACCTCAGTCCTCTAAGCATGGTGGACCTCCCTTTCCATAGTTTTTGTTTACTTACAAAATAAGTGTTTTCTACCCAAATCAAAGCCCATCATGTCCACAGAGTGACAGTCTGTAATGTTGCACAATGCACCAATGGCTCTCATAATCCCTCACAGCAACAACAAAGTCCTCTTATTAGGGACATTTGTGCCAGTGATGTAGAGTCAGCGATCTGGGCTGCAGCACCAGCCCGGTCAGGGGGTGACAAGCAAGATAAGGGTGCTGGCAGGTGGCTTCCCTGACTGGGCCTTGCTCTATACCAGCCCACAGTCTAATGCTGTACGTGCAGTCTCATTTAGTTGTGTTCCCAATACAAGTGCAAAGGGCAAAAAAGTGTCTCCTTTGGTTTTCAGATCTATTGCACTAAAATATCCATCACAGGGTTGTGAAAATTAAAAAGATAATGGAAACGTGCAATTAGTAAACTCTGAAGTGCTTTTTAAGCATTCTTTACTATTGGGGGGGGGGGAATCTATTCCTTCCTAGGACATTTAAACAAAATTTCAGAGCCAAGCCTGAATTCTGCCCAAATGCTAAACATCCGGGTCTGGAAGTAGGGGCTGTACCCTCAAACACAAACACAACCTGGAGAAATCAGCATTCACAAAATATGACAGACGCTTGGAAATAGCCGCTGTGAAGGCTGGGATGGTCAGTCTGTCCTCCTGCCCTCCCGATAAGGCAGGGATGTAGATCGGCTTGGTTTCTAGCAGCAGTGGACACCAGCTTCCCAGTGTTTGGGGCTTGGGTGCAGGAGGGTGGGTCTAGAATGTTCCCACAGGTCCCTCAGGCCAGGAAGTCCTTCACATTCACAACAGGGCCAGGGTCCAGAACACTTATGAGAACACTTCATATGCTTCAGGTGGTTTTCTTGGGCTTTAAATGCTTCCATTAGTTGTTTCGAGACCAGTACCTGAATACCAACTCCACACTTCCCACCTTCTTCTCCCAGGTCTGACTTCCTGAAGGTGCAGACTGAGCGAAATAGTTCTTCCCAGGAGCCTCCTGGAGAAGAGGAAGGCTTCTCACACGCCTGCACCACCTCCGCTTGAGACAGCAGGCATTTCTAGATGGGCTAGACATACTCTCTACTCCCCTGAATTTTCACTACAGTGTGACGCTGGTGGCAGCACCAGCTGGGTCCCTGTCACAGTCCAGTGAAGATAGTGCCACCTAGCCACTCCGTCAACTCTCCTTTTCCTCATTCTCCTCCTTCTCCATCTACTGCCAATAGACCATACCCCCTCTGTCCAATTATCTCTCCACAGTTGTCCTTGTCATCAAACTCTGGGTAGGAAGACAGGCTCTTCCTGTTCAGGTCCTCGTTAACGGCCCTCTGCTCCTATGTCATAAGAACACGGCTTGGCTCACCACCTGCTAGGGTTATGCACAGAGCTTGTGTCCCTTTGTCCATAAAATTAAGTTGTAAATAGCCAAACTAGAGCAACTAGAATGCCAATCGATTTTTATCTGCTTTTCTACATTTTTAGGGTACATCGAGAAAATGTAGAAAGTGCTCTCCTCCACAGGATGACTAGACGTGCCTGGGATTTCACTTAAACCTTTAGGTATTTAGTTAATCTATATTCTGAAGATTTGCCTCATACACCAAATATTTGTAACACGAATACTTTGTTTACCAGGATCAGTATTAATCTTGTTTGTTTTTGCTTATTTGAGACAAGGTCTTCTGTAGCCTGGGCTGGCTGAAAACTCGCAAATAGCCAAGATGGACTTGAATCCCTGGTCCTCCTGCCTCCGCCTCCCAAGTGCTGAGATTACAGGCACACACCACCACTTCTGGCCCACTTTAATGAGTGGGTTTCCAGACTCTGGGGCTCTACAAAAGAGTAAGAAGAAATCAATATCAGTAATAATTAAGCAAGGAAAAGTTTAATTGAATTAGAAAGTTAACTCTTGTATTGATTTGCCCAGAATTTCAGACCAAAGAAAAATGGGCTTGGTGGGAAGAAAATGAAGTAGAAAAAAGCGTTGCCTAAGGCTCCTGGGGATCTGAGCAGCGTACGATAAATTATACTTATTCCATTTTGAAAGTATTTTTTTTTCCCCCGAAGGAAGATACTTCAAATATCTTTACTTTTTTTTTCTTTTTTAGATTGTTTTAGACAGTTTTACTTGTGAGAGGAGCCAAATGAGCAGAGGGTTTAACAGGCACACACCAGACAAAACTCATGGAAAGAAGTTGTTGTGGGCCTCACCCAGCACTTACTTAACCTTGACAGCAGCATGGGTGGAGAGCCTGTTAAACATGCAGATACGCAGCTCTTGGCTCCAGATGAGCACAAGACTAAGAGATTTACACCTAGCCAGTTTGACAGGAACTTCGTACAGGAAACCTTTGTGGCACTGTGAGATAAAATGGAAGCCAGGGAAAACAGTCACAGAGATTATGCCTTTGATTTTTACTTCTAACCACACTGCAAGTTGAACTGAAGCCTCTCTTCCTTTATCGTCTTCTTTTTGCTGGGGGGTGGGGGGGGTGGATATGGATGTGGAAGCCAGGGGTTATCATCATTGGGTTTCCTGTATTGATCTCCATGCTGTGATGGCGATGATGGTGATGGTGGTGATGATGATGGTAATGATGGTAATGGTGATGATGGTGGTGG
Organism: Psammomys obesus; assembly: GCF_907164565.1. Classification (NCBI taxonomy): domain Eukaryota; kingdom Metazoa; phylum Chordata; class Mammalia; order Rodentia; family Muridae; genus Psammomys; species Psammomys obesus. Next base: position 1,869,673 of record NW_026591711.1, on the reverse strand, counting down.
TGGTGGTGGTAATGGTGGTGATGATGATGGTAATGATAATGGCGATGATGGTGGTAATGATGATAATGGTGATGATAATAATAGTGGTGGAGTGGTGGATATGGTGATGATGATGATGACAATGACGATGAGACAAGTTTGCTCATTTGGCCGCACTGTCTGACCAGCAAGAATTAATGATTCTGGGGACTTATCAGAAGCACTATCCATGAAATAGCACTCCCTCAAACCACACAGTCATAGAGCAATGTGAGAGAGGCTGCACTTCTCCCTTAGCCTCAAAGCAACTTGTTAGTGAGGCAATTTATAGGGAAGAAAACCAAGGCTAGGGGATCAGTTAAAGGTGAGGGAACTGAGGTTCAGAGAGCTGGAGAGTACAAACACTGACTCTTCTTCTGCACCACAGTCTGTGTTTAATAGCTTCTGTGGGCTCCCGCCTGCTAGCCGGATCAATTCTCTGGCTCATGCATAAGAAGGAAGAGATGTGATTTTTTTTTCTTAGATTACAAGAGGAGAATTCTCACCCAACTCATTTTGTCTCAATCAGTCCTGCTTCATATATAGCAAAGACTGGGTGAGGATCTTAATGTACCTCAAAATGCTTTTATTTTTGAAAAAAAAAAATGAGAAAACGAAGTAAGAGTTTTGAAATCACTGGGGCAAAATGGGAAGTGGTGATTGAAGCCTTACAAACTTGCACGACATTTTCAAGGTAAGGATTTGTGCCTTGGGAATTGCCTTTACCTTTCCACAGCAGGACGCCAGGTGTCTACCTGGACGTCAGCTGACAGGAGCCTTTGCTGTTGTCCCTGCAACATCACCGCTTTGAGCAGCCACACTAGCACGCAGACCCAAGCACTGAAGCTGGTGCACGGCCCAGGCGCTGCCCCAGCACCGTAATTTCTCACCTCTTACCCTGTCACTAAATTACAATTTAAATTCCATCATTCAAAGCTGCCTGATCTTGGGCCAGATGCATATATCACAGAAGGGTATTAAAATCTGACCTTTTATATCCCTAATAAGAAATGTCATGAGTCCATCACAGGATTATAACTCCCTCTTGAATTAGTGCTGAGAAAGATTTGAGCTTCAGTGGGGAATTCTGTGGTTCCGGGCAAGCCTTGGGACTGTTCTGGCAACCACTTAACATTCTGAATTCTAAAGTGGGGGAAGCAGAGATTTTGTGTTTCAGAGCAAAAAACAATAATGGACATGTAAATAGCAGTGTACTGCATGCAAAAAAGCAGAAATGACCACATTGATAGATCTCTCAGAAATCAGTCCTAGAATTACTGGAAACTCACAAAATTAATAACATTTCAGTGAAGGCCCTAAAACCCAAAACAATTATCCACTGGCTCTTTTGCTGGCTAAGATTTACATCTAGTGACTGCTCTGTGTAGATGCCACAGAAACCCTGCCAAGAATGCTGTAGGACTCGGTGGATCACAGCTTGTTTTTGGAATATTTATCATATTGGCTGAGTAAATAGCTATGCCTTTGTCAGTGGGCAAAGAAGCCGGCAGCCATATCCATCAAGTATCCCCCGTGTTTTCCGCAGCACACTGTAAAGCTTCCTTCTGCCCTCGGGTGACCAGCTCTGCCTTCACAAAGAGAAAGATGCCTGAGCCCTTTCTAATGATGGTTCAGGTAAACAAGAAAGAAAATACCAGGAAGAGGTCAGAAAAGGGAGACACCCAGCGACAGCTGTGCCAGGTCATAGTGGAAGGGGGGTTCCAAAGGAGTACTGAAAACTCCTCTACCACCAAGTGTCCAGAGAGAAGCTATGAAAAAGCAGGATGGCTTTCTCAACATTCAGCTGTGCTTCTTTCTATTCAGCTCATGAATATTTATTGACATCCAATTTTAGATACATGTATCTGAGCAATGCCTTAAATAGAACAACGTTAGGCAGATATACCATTAGGAAACATAATCCTTTTCTCTCTGCCACAGTAAGAGCCAATGAAACCGTCGGAATGGGTGTGCTTCTCGGAGTTCACTGTGCCTGTAAATCTCCCTAGAAGTTTTTTAGAACCAATGTGAGGATTCTGACCTCAGCCATTTTCATTTCATTAATCTGTAATAAGACCAGGGCGTGATCCATTTTATTTGTAAGTCTCCCCCAGGTGAGTCTGCTGCGCAGCCAGCGCTGAGAATCTGCGGCTAAAGCCTGGCAGTCGCGGAGACTCGGAATTACCCTTGAATTCTAGTATGGAAAGCTTTACTGCAAGAGCACTAGCGTCCAGTGTGCTGAGGCTCAAGGACCGTGAAAGCTTCCCCACAGTGTAAAAGGAGAAACAATAAAACATCAGCCTCAGCAGAGCTGTTGCCATCCTTTGGGAATTCAGTATTTCAGAAAGAAAAACTCAAGAATTCCACAGACACCACTCTAGTTGATCCCCTGCTTATGAGAGAAGGAAGCTAGGAGGGAAGAGTCTTGTGCCATCTCTGACAAGCTCACAGCATGCACGCGCCCCTTTTGGATCTGGGCTTAAAAAACAAGCCAGATCCCACCATTTGCCTGCAAATTTCATGATTTCTTTGTTTTTAATTGCTGAGTAGTATTCCATTGTGTAAATGTACCACAATTTCTGTATCCATTCCTCAACTGAGGGACAACTGGGTTATTTCCACCTTCTGGCAATTACAAATAAAGCTGCTATGAACATGGTTGAGAAATGATTATCCTGAGCGAGGTATCCCAGAAGCAGAAAGACACACATGGTATATACTCACTTATAGGTGGATATTAGACATATAATATAGGATAAACATACTAAAACTTGTATTCCTAAGGAAGCTAATCAAGAAGGAGGACCCTGGTAAGAAGCCCAATCTTCATTCGGAAAGGCAAATGAGATGGACATTAGAAGAGGGAAAAAACAGGGAACAGGACAGGAGCCTACCACAGAGGGCCTCTGAAAGACTCTATCCAGCAGGGTATCAAAGCAGATGCTGAGACTCATAGCCAAACTTTGGGCAGAGTGCAGGGAATCTTAGGAAAGAAGGGGGAAATGGAAAGACCTAGAAGGAACAAGAGCTCCACAAGGAGAGCAACAGAATCAAAAAATCTGTCTTTTCTGAGACTGATACTCCAAACAAGGACCATGCATGGAGATAACCTAGAACCCCTGCACAGAAGTAGCCCATGGCAGCTCAATGTCTGAGAAGATTCCCCAATAATAGGAACAGGGACCATCTCTGACATGATCTCAGTGGCTGGCTCTTTGATCACCTCCCCATGAGGGGGGAGCAGCCTTACCACTCCACAGAGGAAGACAAAGAAGCCAGTCCTGATGAGACCTGATAGGCTAGGGTCAGATGGAGGGGGAGGAGGACCTACCCTATCATTGCACTGGGGGAGGGGCATAAGAGAAGAAGAGGGATGGAGGGTGGGATTGGAAGAGATGGAGGAAGGGGGTATATCTGGGATGCAAAGTGAATAAACTGTAATTAATAAAAACAAGTCACTGTGATGCCTTCTGCAGTACTTTAGTCAAGAAACTGGGAGATCTTCTCAGTGAGAAGATGGCTTCCAAGGTTGTGAAGATGGCTCAGTGGGAAAAAAGCTTGCCACCAAGCTTTACAACCTGAGAGTTCAGTCCCCAGGATCCACATGATGGAGGGAGAAAATTCACTCCTGCAAGTTGCCATCTGACCTCCTCATTAGTGCCACGTGCTCGTGCTCACAGGCATATGCCCATATAAACAAACAAAATAAATGATGTTTTAAAGTATTTTATTTTTTGAGATTATAATTACATTATTTTCTTATTCCCTTTTCTCCCTCCAAACCCTTTCATGTAATCCCATCCCCCTTGCCCTCTTTCAAATTCATGGACTCTTTTTTCTATCATTGTTGTTATGTATTTATATAAGTATTTATTATATATAAAACATCTTTACATATTTATTATATATGAATATCTATGCACACATGTATTTTCCCTGAATATATAAATATAACCTGCTTAGTCTATATGTTACTTGTATGTATGTTTTCAGGGATGGCCATTCGGTTAAACAATTAATTGGCGTGCTCTTCCCTGGGGAAGATTGTGTCTTCCGCTCTCAGTATTCCTGAGATGTCTGTAGTTCTAGAATTGAGGCCTCAAGAGCTCTGCCCCTTCCATACTCACATGTACTCGCATCTGAAGATTTGGAGCTAGGAGCTTCGTATGAGAGAGAACAAGAGGTGCTTGTCTTTCTGGGTCTAGGTTACCTCATACAAAATGACATTTCCCAGTGCCATCCATTTACCTGCAAATTCCATGATTTCACGTTTCATATTTCATAGTGTATAAAACATTTTCATTATCCATCTCTCTGTTGAAAGACATCTAGGTTGCCTAAGAGTCACCCTGATGGTCCTGATTTTGCAGGCTCGAAAGGGTCACAGAGAAGCCATTGGTGAAGATGCAGTAAAGCCCCAGGATTGGAAGTCATGGAGGGAAGTTGAGGCTTAGTAGCACGTGGCTGGCAGGGACAGAATCCCTGAAGAGAGGCCAGGAGAGACTCTGTCCCTGCAGCAAGAGACCTCCACATTTTGGAGACCTTCATTTTATACCGTAGGACAACCTCCAAGAACATAGCCGACAGGGAATGGAGCCAGCCTGAGCCTACCAGACAGGCTGTGTGAACTACATACAGTAGAAACAGAGAGGTTTGACTGTCCAAGCCTTTGGGAGCCCAGAAGATCATAATCCCACTGAACACTGAGTCATTTATACTTTGGAAGTTTAATTTAGCTTCATTCAGACTGTGACTGTGCCCTGGTTCCTCCATCCTGAAGTAAAAACCATTTTTGTTGTTGTTTTAACAGTAGCCCACAACATATGCATATTCTTTTTTCCTAAAACAGGGTTTCTCTGTGCAGCATTGGCTGTCCTGGACTGTAGACCAGGCTGGCCTCAAACTCACAGAGATCTGACTGCCTCTGCCTCCCTGAGTACTGGGATTGAAAGGCATGTACCAGCACACCCAGTTGAGAAACTGGATAGTTTACAGAAACTTTGAACTTGGAATAATATTTTGTATTTTTAAAAAGAGATTGGACTTTTTGAGGTGTTTGAAGTTTTAAGGATCATGAGACTTTTAAAGTTATCTATGTTATACATTATAATATTAATATAAAAGCTTGAAGATGAAAAAAGGAAAGGTTCTAGATGATTAGTGATGCATTTGTGTATCAATTTGACATGGGCTCAGTTATACTGGCTAGTTTTATATCAACGTGATACAAGCTCGAGCCATTTGGGAAGAAGGAATCTCAATTGAGAAAACGCCCTCATTTAGTTAGTGATTGGTGTGTGCGTGTCCATTGTGGGCAGGGCAACCTCTGGGCAAGTGGGCTTAGCAGACATGTGGAGCCAGCCAGTAAGTGGCAGTTTTCCATGGTTTATACCTTAGTTCCTGCCGTATGTCCTTCAAGAATGTCCATGTGGAAATATAAGATAAACCCTTTCTTCCCCAATTGCTTGTGGTCATGGTGTCTTATCCAAGCAGTAGAAACCTAAGAAATCCAGGTTGCTTCCATTTCCTACCTAGTGTGACTAGAGCAGCAATGTCTGAGCAAGTATCTGTAGAATAGACTGCGAAGTTCTTTACGGATGTGCTTAGGAGTGGTAGAGCTGGGCCATATTGTTGATTTCTTTTTTTTCCTCTTTTTTTTTCTCTTTATTTTTTAAGATTATTTATTATGTATACAGCGTTCTGCCTGCATGTGTACCTGCAAACCAGAAAAGGGCACCAGACCAGAGCCACCATGTGGTTACTGGGAATTGAACTCAGGACCTTTGGAAGAACAACTGTTCTTAACCTCTGAGCCATCTCTCCAGCCCTGTGGATTTATCTTTAACCTTTTGAGGATTCTCCAGTAGCTGGACACGTCTGCGTCCTATCAATCAACCAAAAAGTTTCCCTTTTTCCCACATCCTCTCCAGATTTGTTGCTCTCAAACAATGTTCTCCAAGAAGATGCCTTTCAGAGTGTGAACTTCGAAGAGTACAACTTTCTGAGCTTACGTGAGCTTACTGATGGCACAGAGCAGCAGAGTCTGGATCACCGCTGTGAGAGGGCGAACAAACATTCATAGCTGTCACATGACTTCCCGTTTCCTTTCGCATGACGGAAACTGTGTTACAGCTACCCTTTACTGCGGAAGAATCCAGCCCAAAGGAAAGAGACTTAGAACACTTGCAAGGCACTGCTTTCTCCTGTGGTCTGTGGGCTGCCTGGCTCCACTGCCTACTTCTCCCTAGTTCTCTTGCACATTTGTGGTCAAGCAGTAGCTACAGTCACTGAGGGCCTTGTGTGCATGCTTGCTTCTTTGCACATTTGTTTCAGAGCCAAAGCAATAATGAATGGAGGAACAGCCCAAGGTTACACTGCATTATCATGAGATGATGTGTTTGTGCTTTAGATTGGACATCCAAGATGGCATATCCAATCGTCCAGTTCATTCTTGCCATTCTCTGGAAGCTCATCGAGGGAAGTCTACCACGGGACATATGAAATCACTCTATCTGGCTAGATGCTGAGAGAAAAAGACACAGTAGAAAATAGAAGCTACCAGTCTCTGGCCAACACCTCTTGCACCATAGTCCTTTGATCCCTGCAGATACACAACAGCCCAAATCCATGGAGAAAAGGCATAGACCCTACAATTAAAAGGACAAACTTTGGGGGGAAAAAAAAACAAGAACAAATTGTACATACAGCCATTTTGATTTATGTTTAGAAGTTGATTTAAGTTCTAAATATGTTAATCAGCACTTCTTATTCACTTGCTGCTTATTCAAGCTTTTAAAAAAATCTTCCCACAGTCCCTTGGCAGTAACCTCACCACAGAGACCCCTTGCTACATATGCCTGACTTAGATTTTTTTTCTTCTGCCAGCAATCAGGATAAACATGCACTAAACATTTCTCTCCACCCAATTTCCTTTGGAGCTAAAAGAATGTGTGTGCAAAGGGAGGTAGTAGGGCAAGACACAGTTAGTGTATGGAAGAGCAGGTCAAAGCCACATACATGTAAGCATCAGGCTCGTAGCCTGGGTTTTATAGCCTCTCCAGAAATTTACCACAAATCGTGACCGTTGGACATCTGCCAGTGTCAGCCCCGAGGTCCATAATGATCCAGCACCCAACAGTTTCTGCATTGCTAATGTCCACGGGACTCAGAAATCAATATCTAATCACACTTAGCTGGAGCCCAGCATTCTGTGCACTCAGCATCAGACATTTGGTTGCTAGGTATATAGAAGTTAGCATAGGAAGCAGAGCGAATCACATTAAAAATATTACGAGCGTGGTGCAAATCACCTCGGGCTGACATTTATTGAGCGCTCACTCCGTGAGCCACCCAGACTGCCAGGAATTTTAACATGATGCAGAGGAAACAGAAAAATATGTTTTTGACCTCAGAATCTACATGCACACACATACACATGCACACACACATGAGCATGAACACACACACAGCCCTTCACTGGGAACACAGCGGTTGGATCACTTGGCTTTGTTTCTCTGTTTAAATTACTTTTTGAAACATCTTCATCAACTTTAAAAACCTACCAGGTGTCAAGCATGTCAGCTACCCGTGTCTGCCTGGTGGGCGGATCTCCTGGGTTCTGGTCTCTTTCAATAAAAAGTACATTTGAGGGATCAAATAGGCCTTGTAAAAGCAGTGAGGACCACAAGTGGCCGGGTCTCTACAGGATCTCGAAGCAGCTTAACTCACAGAGACGGTTCACCTGAACCCATGGCAGTGAGGACATCCCCTCACCTTACTACTGTCACAGGAGGGCTCTCGTGCCATCTAAAGGACAGATTTTCCAGCCACCTCCAGGGGGAAAGCTTCTCAGGCGTCGATGCGTGTGCCAGCTACCTGGGAACTGTTCGAGTGTGGTTCCAGTGACTGCGGGGTACTCATGCTCCCAGCCTGTGTGGCACAGTTTGAACAGCAGAAACACAGATCCCTACAGGGCAAGTCTCACCTTTGACAGAACAAAGGCTCCCGAGCGCTCTCCCTGTACCCCTCTTTCCCCCTCATCAGGCACCGGAGAAAATACTCTCGCCTCAAGAAGAGTGACAATTCTCCACATGCCCAGGGTTTGAATCATCAGCCCAGTTTACAAACACTTACAAACAGAAAACACTATGGGCTGATTTTACAGCTTGCAATCCATCTTTTCATAGTCCCAGATCTCAAGGAGCCACTTCGAGATGATGGTCTGTTTGATACCCCAGAAATGGATGTCCATGCTTGCATCCTTCAGAGGTCTTGCAGGACTGTTTCTTGACAAGCGCTCCCCAAATCTTCTCTAAATAAACTCCATTGGGGATTTTTGTTGTTGTTGTTTTGATTTGTTTTGTTTGTTTGTTTTGTCTTTTGGAGCCAAAGAGTTTTGTCTCTTGAAACTAAATTTTAATTGGGTTTGGATTTTCTAGCTATTTACCCTATCTGATGGCTGATTTTCACTATCGACTTCCTTGGATTGAGGGACTCACTAGGAGACGAACAAAGCACACCTCTGGGCGCTGACTAAATTGTGAGGGCGCTGTCCTAATCAATGGTTTAATCCACTAACGGATTCCAAAGTTGAAGGAACTATTTGGGGTAGGGGAGGTGTGACTATGCAAGGCATATCCTGGCTGGAGGAAGCAGGTCACTAAAGCTTGCCCTTCCCTTTATTCTCTGCTCCAGGCTGCTGTGAGCAAAGTCCCTTGTCACTTGTACCCAGTGCTGTGATATCTTCCTTGGCTGGAGTCCACAGCAATTGATCTGTCCCACCTTCGACTAAAACCTCTGAAACATGAACCAAAATGAACCCGTCTTCCTTAGGTTGTTTACATCAGAGATTTTGTCACAATGACACAATCGATCAGACCCAAACAGCCCTAATTATAGTAGCAACATTTGCTGCTCTGCTGTGCACTTCCTCTTGGCCTGTCATATTTATCTGCATGTCCCCTGGAGTCATCTGGTCCTCTCAGATCTTGGTAAGCTAGTTCCCCTTCCGTGTCTTACTCTGAGGAAGATCTGCTCACAGTCTCTTTTTCCTGTGGGAACTTACGGTCTTTTTTTTTTTTTTTTTTTTTTTTGATGTTTTGGTTGTGAGCCTCGCCATCAATCGCCATTTCAATCCAGACCATCTTACAGTCTGGTTTTCCTGCCTCTGTTTCACTTTTGTTCATTTCTAGTTGTTTTTCCCACTGCGTTTTCAGCCCTGTTCTACTCCAACACTCACTTCAAGCGAGAGGAACACGTTTGAGAAACGGAAGGTTCTAAGTCAAGAACTGTGTAAGGACCCTGTAGGGAGATTAAATTGCACACTGCACACCACTGTTCTTGATGATCACACTGATTGTCCCCCTCAAGTGCATCCTGGCCCTTTGCCGTGTTCCTGGTCGTTCCTTTTCTTCTCCCTCCCGTTTCCCTGCACCACCTCCCTCCCTAGTTGTTTCCATTCAGCTGATGAGAAACAATTCGACTCTATGCTCTCTATCCCTCACATTGCCCCACAGGATTTCATACATCACACAGCGATCGGTCTGCCCTCATGACAAAAAAAAGTCTTAGCAGGTTGCAAAGTTTTCCCGTAAGGAGGCCCGCCTCCTTGGATGTGCACAATATTGAACCGGCAGTTTTTCTTCCATTAGTAAGCACCATCTCCCTTGACCTAGGAACTGAGAAGTAAAGCAGGCATTGACGGTGGTGGTCCTATGGAGGAGGCAGCTAGGACCTGGAACATTCACAGCTCTTCTCATAGCCACTGATGAGAGGCGCAGCCGATGCTGAAACACAGGCTTCCGGCATCCCGTCTATTCTCTCTGCGGCGTCACTTTTTCTGCCGAGTGAAACCACAGAGGACATTTGGCACAGACAGATACAATATGCCCTTCCTTTTCTGAGCACAAACATTCTCAGGCTAAATCCCGTCACTACAATGTGCTTGAGGACTTCTCAAAATTCATTTAAAAGTATCTCAAAGGGTTCTGGAAACTAATCAATAGATGTCTTAGACATCACTCAGTCAATTTGAGACTACTGAATCATGCATTAGAATCACTCATCCCCAATGCCACCTTCCAAACAACTAGAGAAATGCAAGGACCTGAGAATCCTCACTTTACAGTACAGTCTGGAGCTGGTGGCCAAAGTCCAGACTTCAAGTATAATTTGTTCTTGTTCTATTACTGCTTTTGAAAAATGTTTTTATTTATCCTTTGAAAATCTTGTACATGTAACATCATATTTTGATCATATACCTCTTCATCACTTTCCTCTACATCCACCCGGGACCTCCCACTCCGTGTCCCTCCCAACTTCCTGTTCTCCTTTTTGTTGCTGTTGTTGGTAATACTGAGAGTCAAGTTTAGTACTGCCCATGCGCACGGGAGTATGGGGGGCATCTGAAGCATGAGCAACCCACGAGCAGCCACGTCCCCAAAGGACGGCGACTCCCTGTGCTGGTCAGTCTGTCACCTTGACACATACTGACATCATCTGGGAAGAGGGAACCCCAACTAGGGAGCTGCCTCCATCTAGCTGACCTCTGGGCACATCTGTGAGGCCTTTTATTGACTTGTGATTGACGTGGGAGGAGCCAGCTCACTGCGGGTGATGTTGGCCCTGCCTGGGCATGTCACCCAGAAGCCATGAGGAGCCATGAGGAGCTAGCCAATAAGCAGTGTCCCTCCTCAGCAAGCACTTCCTCTCCTGCCTCCAGGTTCACACCTTTCTTGAGTTCCTGCCTTGGTTGGGTGTGATTGGGGCTTGTAAGCCAAACGCTGTCCTCTGCAAGCTGCTTTTGCTCATAGCGCTAATCACAGCGACAGAAAGCGAACTAAGACATTTTCCCTCCCTTTACAACCATTCACCGTAAGTATAATTCCTCAGTCAAGAGAATCCCAATGCTATTGAGTCTTTGCAGTCTTGATATTGGACAGGTTTTGGGCAGGTGGGGGCTATGTTTGCCGTGAGCTGGTGTGTCCAACAGCCACACCGTGTCCAGCTCTCCTCCCTATCCACTGGCTCTTACATCTGCTCCATCTACTCCTCTGACACGTTCCCTGAAACGTGGTTTGGGGGGGGGGGGGTTGATATAGATGAGCTATCAACAGATGAGTACTCAAAGTTACTTATACTTGGTATTTGATGGTTATAATTCCAAATTAGCTACTACCCACTGGAAGAAAGAAAAAAAAAAGAAGAAGCTTCTCTGACCAAAGTTGAGAACAACACAACTCTATGATTATAAATAAATAAATAAATAAATAAATAAATAAATAAATAAATAAATAAATAGATAGATAGATAGATAGATAGATAGATAAATAAATAAATAAATAAGACCATTTAGTATAACAATAATAGGTTCTCCCCCTACCCCAAGGCTTATGATCTTCCCAAACACGAGCTTTTGACCAGAGTTTCAGGGCTTTCCGGCATGAAATCCCTCCTGTGGAACTGCTTTCTGCCTTCCATATTTAAGTAAAAAGCAGTTGTCTGTGCCGTGACTACCTTGGCAGTCTTGCACAAGCATACATACCTTGTGAAGCAGATCAACAAGAAAGCACACAGGGTCTAGTGATGGATAGGCCACTGATGGATATCTTTTGTATCCCAGAAGCCTATATAGCAGCTTTGGGGCTGTGAAAGCTAGCCAGTCGGGAAAGAGCTTCTTGGTCAGTTAAGGCTGATTTGTCTATATCCTGCATCCAAAGAAAGTTGCGTCTTCAGCAATGGAGTCCTCTGTTTATGGTGGGCAACCAAAGCAATGTCAACAGCCTGTGTTGTTTCGGGTGTCTGTGGGGCCTCCCTGACTGAATATTCATAAGGAGTTACCCCATGGCTAGCACCGATATTTTCGTTCAGTGGCCCATGTCTTCCCGGGGCAGTGTTATCTTCCCGTGCTGGGCACTTCTGTTCAAACTCCTTAAAAATATTTTTTTTTAATTTTTCATTAGCTAACACACTAGTAGATTTCCATAAGTTTTCTTAATGCACCCCTAGGTTTGGTTAACCCATCCTTGACCCTCCTTTTTCCCCTTTTTTCCTACCCTCATCCCTACTTATACTTTGACTAGGAGTATTCCTCCCACGCTGTCCTTTCCTGTAACCTGTGTAAGTGAAGAGCGTATGACAAAGCTGTACGGAAATACATGGTCTCGCAACCATGTAAAAATATAATCAGAGGAAATGGCAACATAGCTGCTTTAACTCAGAATTCACAGAGCAGATTGTATAATAAAACAAAGAAGTGGGGGGACACGCGAGAAACTGAGGACCATCAGAACAAGTTTACTTCTAGCAAACCCACCCCAAACGTACGCTGCTTAATCGCAAGCATCGTGCGGGGAACAGTGGAGATGCACTTGCTGGGGATTCTGACCTCACATTCTTGACCTTTCCATTTCAATATATTTGTACTGAGAAAAAGAAAGGCCACCCCTGACCTCTCAGGGGCTGACCTAGCATGATTAACTAGGCTTTGATAGTCTCCTGGTTACCACAAACAACTTCACAGAAAAGCAGCAGCAGGCAATTCCAGTGTGACTGTCACAAGATCAAATATAGCCACTTACACACACACACACACACACACACACACACACGAATGCACACGCATATGACAAAAGCTAACCGCCTGCAGTGAACGGGGGACTGCTGCTTTTTCCTTGGTTATAGCTTTGGCTTTTTGTTTCTTTGTTCATTTTTTACTTTATTGATTTATTCACTTTACATCCCGATCATAGCCCCCTCTCTCCACTCTTCCTGGTCCCACCTCCATTCCTCTTCTTCCATTCTTCCTCAGAAAAGGGAGGCGCCCCCCTACCTTGATGGAGCCCACCCCAGCTCATCAAGTTGAATCAAAATTGAGTGCATATTCTTCTCCTGTGGTCTGTCAAGGCAGCCTCGCCACAGGGAAATTATCAAAAAGCAGGCAATAGAGTCCATTCTGAGACAGCCCTCACTCCCTGAGCTAGGGAACCCACATGAAGCCCAAGCTGCCCATTGTCTACCTCGGTGTAGAGGGCCTAGGTCCAGTCCATGCCTGGTCCTTGGTTGGTGCCTCAGTCTCCGTAAACCCCTCTGGGGCCTTGTTAGTTGACTCTGCTGGTCTTCTTGTGGAGCTCCTGTCAGCTCCAGGTCCTTCTATCCTCCCCCCCCCCACACACACACACACTTTTCCACAAGACTCCTTACGTTTCACCCAATATTTGGCTATGAGTCTCAGCATCTGTTTCAATCCGTTGCTGGGTGCAGCCTCTCAGAGGACAGCCCTGCTAGGCTCCTTTAGGAAGCACAGCAGAGCATCATTAATAGTATCAGGGGTTGGCTCTCTCCCATCGGGTGGGTCTCAAGCTGGGCCAGGCATTGTCTGGACATTCCCTCAATCTCTGCACATCTTGTAGGAAGGGTAGATTTGGGGTAGAAGTTTTTGTGGGTGGGTTGGTGCTCCCCTCACTGCTCTAGGTGTCCTGTCTGGTTAGAGGGTGTCCTTTCTAGTCTCCATGAACCCTGCTACTAGAAGTCTCAGCTAGAGTCACCCTTACATCCTCCCAGAAGCCCCCCGTCACAGGTCTCCAGCTTGTCTCAGAGATGCCCCCACCCACGATTTGTCTTCTCTCTGCAGACCCCGGCCCTGCTCTTCCCAGGTCTGATCCCCACCCTCGTTTCTCTCTGAGCTCCCTCTCCTACCTTGGTCCCTCTCTTTCAGGGATCATGTCTATCGTTTGTTATTAACTTCGGTTTCATTGCTCTCTCTGAAGAGCAGGTCTGCTGAGGTATCCAAGCATAGGAACACCCCTGCTTTCAGGAGGCATCTGCTCCATCCTTTAATACAGTCAAGATGACACCCCAAATCAACCATCCGAGCAGGATAGATGGTCACATGGCCCTTTTCTTCCAGATGGTCATTTTTTTAATGTCATGAAAACCTCACGACATTAATACAATCTGTGAGTTAGTATAAATTTCGGCTGCCTGCATAGTCATCTGTCAACCCCATAAAAAGTACTCAATTTGATGTCTTTCTTTATGTGATACCTCCATCTTATACGCCATGCTCTATTTTTTACATGCAAATAGCTCCGTAGGTTTTTTCCTCTCTCTCTCATTTTGAATACAAATTACCATCCCAACTGTCATTTGAGGATTCCTGGCAAGGTAGAGAGCCACCTGTTCTTGGCTCCTCCCACCCCCAATTAGATTTTAAATTGTTTCTCATCTAATGAGATTCGCCTTGTTTCTTTCTGTATACCAGTCATTATCCTCATCTTAGAAAACAGTCATTGAACGGGCTAAGGCAACAAAGAGTGTAAGGTCAGGCTGTACACAGGATGGAGGAGATTGGCCCTGAGCCTGCCCTACATGTGTCACCTTACCTCTCTGTACCCGTATCCTCTTCCACTGCCTGAAGTTAAGATGGAGCCACCCACAGAGTAAGGCTATCAGCACGCAGCCCAGCCCTGGGTCAATCCTCTGTCCTTCGTGATCAGATGCTCTCTTTCATTCTAAGACCCCCGTTCCAGAACTGGTTCACCCTCCCTGACTTCCAAACCCCATCCCCAGTAGATGCACGGGAAACCACAATTTTCAAGGGACTGGTAAAACCTTTTCTATATTGGTCCATTTTTATTACTGACAATGCATATGACAGGCTGGATAAACGATAAGGGAGAGAGGTTTAGTTGGGTTACAATTCTGGACGCTCATGGCGCAGGGGCTGTATTTCAGTGATGCCATTCTTGCTGGCAGAGTCTCAAGGTGTCACGGGGGCATTTGGTCACACAGAAGAAGACAAGGGGACACATGCATAGGTGTCTCCCCTGCTCTCAGTGTTCTTACAGAGCCACAAGGATCCACTTGTGTATTCTCTGCCCTAATGGCCTTATCTACTCCTATTGCCTCCATCTCTAAACACGGCAGATGGACTAGTTCCCACCCTCTAAACATCCCCAAATGGGAACCAAACTCCAGCCTGAGCTAGGGGAGTGGGCAACCCACACTCGAACCATAGCAGTGAGTCCCAGTAATTTTGATGGACTCAACTCAAACACAAGGAAACATTTTGTTTACTTTGTATTACTAAATACAATGATTTCCGTAATTCAGAATTCAAAAGATATTTAAAAAAACAAACAAACATGTGTAATTGATGTCTCTATCCCTCCCAGGTTCCCAGCCCCCACTTTTTCTATTAGCAAATAATGTTCTTTTTTTCCTACCTACATTTCTCTGTACAATGTCATTCTTCCCATCCTTGCCCTAGCTTACATGCCCCACCCTCTTTGTTTTCCAGCTTTCTGAGAAGCAGAGGGGCTCATAATGGTGGATTCTGTCCTCTTCCTTAGCGTCTTGTCTTCTGTCTGGGGGGTGCTTGTGGCTCCCTGTTCCCCTTCTCCAGCTCTTTCCCCCAGAAAGTCTGCTTGCTTGCTCACATGTCAGCTGTCTACCTTCTGGAGGCCAGATAGAGGTGTTGGGCAGGGAGGGAAGGAATGAGAAAGGCTATTTGCAGCCAGCTGCTTCTCTAGCCCATGTAGGACACAATGTAATCTTCCTCTGGTGAGCTGGTGTGATCCTTTTTTCTGAAGACAACAGCTGCTTCCTCGTCTGGAGAGCCCTCTGAAACATACAAAAATCAGCTTGTGACATTTCTCTGACACAAATACCCTGGTGATGGCCAGTGACCTCCTTTGCAAATGCCTTAGACGGTGGTTGATGCCTCTGATGACATCAGCAGCAAGGAAAGCCTGCCAGTCTGTATTTTCACAAATCCCCAGGAGATTTTCAATGCATGCTAAGGTCTGAGTCACCATCCTAAGCTTCCAAACACAAAGGGGAAAACATATACCTTGGTCTCAGCTGGACCTGTAGAATAGACAGACAAGCAAATAAAATAAGGATCATTATAATAAAATGAATTAAGAACAGAAAGGAAAAGTAAAGGGAGCTGATCAGAGGCACACAAAGATATCTGCTGATTTAAGTTCAGCTTTGTGAAGAACTGTGAAGGAAGTAACCAGATGTAACATTTCAGGCAACCATCTTGCCTCTCTGGGACCCAAGGTATGTGTCCAGGGAACAACATTCAAAAATGCTGAACCAGTGTCTTTTCCAAGTAGAAGATCCAAAAGTCCTTTTCCTGTTTGATGCCTCTACCCACACTGCCCAAGTAGGTTATAAGTCAAACTGGGAACCAAGTATTCAGAAGACTCAAAAGGATGAATCGAGAAGACTGGCAGTTGGCTCTCTACAATGGAAGGCAGCACTGCTCCTCTGTGTGGACAGAAGATGAACACTTGAGAGTACCTCTTTGTCCAAAACTAGCCTTCCTACACCACTCAGACCTCCCTATGAGGAACATGCAAAGAGCAGACCAGTCTTTTGGAGACTACAGGAATCTGCCTGAAATCCTTGCTGAAGAACTTATCCGTGCAAATCTACCTTCCAGGATACACCATGCAAATTGGAGCACATCAGTCCTTGACAATACTTCTTAACCAAGTACTGCTTTCCACTAAGAAAGTCATTTTAGGCTCATCAATAATCTTGTAAACAACTTCGTACAGAGAAGGAAACTAAAGAGGCCCAGGAGGGGTGGCATTGTGGGGTGAATTATGACCCCTCCCAAGAGCACAAAGAGATGCGGTGAAGTCTAAACACTCACTAGTTCAGAATGCGACCTGCTTTGGTTGCAGATGTAGTTTGGATGATGTTATACCGGCATCCTTAGCCAGAGGGAGACTCAGAACACAGTCAGGCACAGAGATAGAGGCTATGGGAAGGTGAGGTGGGCATCGGGGCGGTGTTCCACAAGCCAGAAAGTCACAGGATCTAAGCAACAGAATAGACAAATGATCCAGCACAAGCCTTAGAAGGGCAGAATCCCGAAGTCCCGGGTCTTTAGACTTGGAGCCTCCAGAACGAAGATCACAGACATTTGTTGTTTGGGCCACTCAGATTGTAGAACTCTGCTGGGGTGTGCCTTAGTAAACTACTCTGAGCAGAATTCACCGCATGTTTCAAGGATTTGGAACACGGTAGTTTTGGTGGCATGCCACACACGGGATACAAAGAAAAGGCCATGTCTCCCCAGCTCTGCCAGATGACTCCTTGTTATCTCACAGGCTGCCTTTCAGTAGCAGTGGGGCTCCAGTTGTACCCATGGAAACAGCAGAGCCTGCCAATATACTGGGGTACATGGGGGACCCAGAAGGAGGGCAGTCATGTAGAAGAAAGAGGAAGAAGCAAAGGCTGCCTGCCAGGTTGGCATGTGACAACCCCCTTTCCTAGGGGGCTCTCAGGATCAGAGGGAGAGTCGTTACCCAGCAGGAGGCCCACTTCACTCATAAGAAGAGCAAAAGTCACTGAAATGAGCAGCTTAAGGTGATCAGCATTTTAGTTAAGAAAATGGCCCAGAACTCCGAGCTGTCTCCTGAGATTGCGCTGTTCATTTTGGGAAACTCAGTATGCGCTCACTCCCCATATCATTAAGGTGAGCGCTAACTGGAATGATCTTGCGTCTGGAGAACATGACCATTTGGCAGCCTCCCGGAGAGGATGAGAGGAAACGTGTTCTGAAAACATAAACAGTTTCAGTTAGCTATTTTGACCACCAGTCAAGGATAACTTATACAACTATTTCAAGATGAAAAATGGGAAGTAAAAGGAGGAAAGGAAGAAAGGAAAAAATAAAACAAATTTG
The DNA here is from genome assembly GCF_907164565.1 of Psammomys obesus. NCBI lineage: Eukaryota > Metazoa > Chordata > Mammalia > Rodentia > Muridae > Psammomys > Psammomys obesus. The sequence goes on along the minus strand of NW_026591711.1, from coordinate 1,851,951 downwards.
TGATGTAAAAATGTCAAATCAGTCACCTGCAATATTGTCTGCTCCTTAAATAAAATGTATGCTCTACTGCAAGAAATGGTCCTGTTTAATAATGCAAGGTCTTCCTCTTTTTAATGAGTCAGAGTGGAACTGTGCAAAGAAACAGACAAATAGAAACAACATGTTGAATAATATAAATATATATAGTGATTGTATATACATGTGTGAGGTGAATGCGTGTGTGTGTGTGTGTGTGTGTGTGTGCATGCGTGCACGTGGTGCAGGGCCCCCTTTTTGTGATCAAAAAGTCTCATGGATAACATAGAAACAGTACTGCAGCATAAGAGGGCAGACAAGAAGCTGCCTCTGTGTGAGCTGGGTAAGGACAAGAGTCAGCATAAGAAAAAATCTACTGTTCCACAGAGGAAAAAGAAGGGCATGGTGGCACACACGTTTAATCCCAGCACTTGGGGAAGCAGAGACAGGTGTTTCTCTGTGAGCTCAAGGTCAGCCTGGTCTACAAAGTGAATCCAAGACAGCCAAGGCTACACAGAGAAACCCTGTCTCAAAAAAAAAAAAAAAAACAAGCAAGCAAACAAAAAACAAATGGACAAAGGTAGTGATTGAACAGATGAAAATGCCAAAGGGGAAAAAATACATTAATCAGACAGGTGATGTTTTGAAAAGAAGCCCAAACCTGTGACACGGCTGCCTGCCCCTGCAGACCTCTCCAGGTGGGCAGCGCAGATGGAGGGGAAGCAAAAGCTTATCGAAAGGTAAGCCTAGCTTCACCCAGGTGAAGCAGCAGGAAGTCCTGCCCTCGGGACAATGCCAGACGCCCTCACGAGCCTCACAAAGTACAAATTATGGAGAGATGGCGACTCCTCTTGTAGACAGATCACTGTAAAGAGGAATCAGATTTTATCACTTCTTCACTGCAGTACCTGGGCACCTTGCAGAGGGGATGGATGAATCTGTTACTTGAAAAATGAACTAACTTGGAGACCTGAGAACAGAGTATAACCATGAGCCAAGATTGAAGCTGATGCAGTCCTAGGGTGAGAGGCATCCCTGGGAAGCAGTTCTAGAGTCGGGGGGAGGGGGTGCAGAAGCTGTGGAGCCAAAAAAGGACAGGTGGCTGAGGGCTTATATAACGCACACAGGGAAAGGTAGCCCCTCCCTGCGTGGCTAGGAACAGACCTCATCAACCAAGGGTGACCCTGAAATGTGACAGCCCTGAGCTTGTGGCTAGTGGGCGGATAAACCTTGGATGACATATGTGTTGTTCAGTTCTGAAAGCTGGAGTCTGAAAGCTGTGAAAGAATTTGGCATTCACGCCTCTCTCCACATGGTAGGATGGTCAGTTTGAATAAGGACTGGAGGGTAAGAAACCTGGTCCTCCACTTGTACAGATCTCAGAGCTGTGGTTGCTTCCCGACTCGGTTTCCCATCATCCAGCCAGAACATTAGCCACACTGGAGAATTATCTCCTCAGCCATAAACTGAGATTCATAGTACTATAATATAGTAGGGATTACAGGTGACGAGGATGAAGGGGTGACGGGAAGGATGGCGCACCCTCCCACGCCATGACCACTCTTGCTGCTGACTCACTCAGCAGATTTCCCCAGTGAGTAATCTTCTGGCCTTGAATGAACACCTTCACACAGAACACCTCCTCCTAAACCAAGCCCTCACACTCTTAATAATTTGTTCTTACAGAGTACATTCAATAACTTCTCTGGAGTTGACAGTCCTCATTGGATCTGCAAAGCCCTTCTATTTTCTAAAAGCTTCATCTTTTAAATTTAGTTGAGAATCTTCCATGCCCTAAACCTCCCTTCACCTCTAGGATTTCCCTTTTCTGAGTTCAAATGTCTCCATCTCCTTGTCACCTTCTTCGATTTCTTTCACTGTGACCATGAGTTTCCTTCAAATATCTTCCTTTCAGGCTTTTTCTCTTTGTGAATTGCAGTGCTTGGAGATCAAAATGGATCTGAACTCTCCCAGAGCCCTGCTGTATAGAGCATGGATGTGCCAAAAGGCTATACATAAACAACCCCACACTCGTTAGCCACACGGTCTCAGCACAGTCACTCAGGGCTGCCCGTGTGTCCCAAAAATATTGATAAAATTTGATGAAATATTAATAAATGGCCATGGTTGTGCTCTAGTAACTATGTTTGAAATTTTTTGCTTTGGATTTTTTGTTTGATGGTTTAAAAAAAACAAAAACAAAACAAAAAAATGGAAGGTGGGTGCTAATACCCAACCAGTCATACTTCTCTGCCTTTTGTTTCGGATGGTCCTGTTCTCCTGGGCCTCTCAGAGGCCAAAGGTGAGCCCCTATGGCAGAAGACACGGCACATATCGTGGATATTAGCAGGATCTCACCTAAAAGCCTCCTTCCTGTGGGCTGGCTTCCGGGCTACCGGAAAATACTGGGCAAGCCGCCAGCAGCAATACCTATGAAACTGGACAATGGGCAGCCTAGAAAGATAGCCATAAAGGTGCCACAAGTAGCCCTCACCAGTTAGTGGTGACCAATAGCTGTCCGATTGGATTTCAGGTCCACTCAACAGCAGGGAACTCAGGACTAGTACTAGAATTCTAGACAGCTTCCTAAGGCTAGTGAGGTCATGTATCCTGTAAGAGAATCTACCACCACCACTTTCTTTGACCAGTACAATTCCTGACTTCTGAATCTGATCCTCACACCCACAGGGGAGCGTAGCTATCACCCCTCATCAAAGAATCCCCTCTTTATAACAAACGGAGACCATCACAGAAATCCACAACTGACACAAGACACAAATCAACTGATGGGAAGGAGCCCAGCCCCACTGGATACATTTATATCACAGCCTCCTCCACCGCTCGGGGAACATTGCATAAGAGGGAACGGAAAGACTGTAAGAGGCCAAAACCAGAAAGCCTGCTGTGAGACAGTTTCTCATCTGAATGGCTGCCTTAAAAAGGTCTGAGTACCAACAATATCAATAGACACGCTAAGGCAGAAGGGGAGAGACCTCACGGGGTCACACCCCAGGATCAGTCACTGCAGGCAACTGACTGCTGAGAGAGTGGGTTAGCCTACGCCAACTATGAGCCCCCTAATTGATTGCACAATACACAGTGATCAGCCCTGATAACCACTTACACACAGACAGCAAAAAGGACTCAGCAGGTCGCATTTAGATACTCACGTGTACATAGGCATGTGTGTGTGCCCGTGCGTGCACACACGTGCGTAATGATAATTGAGGAGGAGCGTATGAATTTGAGAGTTGGGATAGCACAGAAGGAGATGGAGGAAGGAGACTCAGGAGGTGCTGGAGGGAGAAAAGGGAAGAGAGAAATAATGTAATTATATATTAATTAAAAGGCATAAAAATTAAAATAAATTCATTAAATAAACAAAACGACTCCCATTGGCCTTCATCACATTGTGTCTGTTGCCCCATTTGCCCTTGAGCTGTTTTGTATGACTCAGCATCACTGTTTCTACCTATCTCACACACACACACACACACACACACACACACACACGAACCGAAGTCCTCCACTGCATTTCCGGTATACGCAGCCGACACATACCCATCCATGGGCCACCATCACTCTGTTTAACACAGAGAGAAGTTCACTAACGTTAGGGCAGACTTGCCACAGACTTGCACATCCCGAGGGTAGACCCTCATTGCCTCTTAGCTCACCCGTTATCTTGATGAGCTCATCTCAGCTCTCCAAACTCTCGGGTAGTTCTGCTGTCTAATGTGCAGAGTCACATACTCTTTCCTTTGTTTATAAGTTCTTTTCTCCTTCATTCATGTTTGTACCATTAAGTTATTTACATGGCGATTAATTGGTTGCTAATGACATACAGAAAGTCATGCAATTCCTTTCAGCAGCGGCTCATAATTCAATCCAATGTTTTGTGTTTACTGTGACTCAGATATGCCCTTAATTAAGATTTGCTGTAACTTCCTGCCTTGGTGATTCAGCCCGCACAGCATTGCCACCCCGTTATTGACTTATGAATGAAAAGAAGCCAGGAGTGTGACTCAAAATGCAAATATTGGCCCCACTTCCATTGCTTTTTTCAATTTTAGAGCTTAAATAAAGTGAATTAAGTTCTTTTCAACCCTGTCTCTTCATGAATAAACCAGAGAGAATAATATTTCCCCTGCTTACTTCACAAGGTTAATTTAATTGTCAAACACGGGTACGGAGTTTCTGTGTGTACAACATATTACTTTATAGGAAGATTTTTTTTCACGATATACTGAACAGAAAAATCTCTTGGGATCTGCCCTGGACTTCTTTGCCTAGTACCAGTTCCTCCTTCTTATTGTTACTTACCTCACGCACTCTAAGGCCCAGGGAACAATATGAAAGAAGGAAGGAGAGGCTGTAAGCCAGGGGACAGGAAGGAGTGCTATGAAACGCTTAGCGATTGTAATCATGAATATGACACAGCAACTCTGAGTATCTGCAAAAGGCTGGGCTCGTCACCATTCCTTCGTGTGTGGTGCGTGCTCATGCGTCCCCACCCCTTCCTAAGGATCTATTGGAGGTCAAGGGCTGCTGAAGAGGATGTTATTTTCTTCAGTGGTGTAACCACTGGTAAGTTGTCCCTACAGCTTCCTACAAGCAACCCTAATTAAACTCAGCGGAGGAGAAACGACATGAATGTGAAAAGGAGACTAACTGTGAAGAAGGTGTCCAGCGGGAGTTGGGGAGGGAGAGTATCAGGGTGGACACAGTTGTAATACATTGTATATGTGTATAAAATTATTAAAAATAAATAACATTAAGGAAAGAATTGGTCTTCTCCTCAGCTTTGTTCTTGACTCTATTCCTTTTTCCTTTCTTTTTTCTTTTCTTTTTTTTTAAGACAGAGCTTTTCTATGTAGCTCTGGCTCTCCTGGAACTAGCTCTGTAGACCAGGTTAGCCCTGAACTCAGAGATCTGCCTGCCCCTGCCTCCCCGGTGCTAGGATTAAAGGTGTGAGCCACCACCACCCAGCTTCTATTCCGTTTTCATTGTGCTCTCCCTAGTTAGCCTCTCTTGCCCTTAGAGACAACCACACCCACCTCACAGTCTTAGCCACACACTGTTCTTGCTCCCGTATTCACATACCAGATAGACCTCTTAGTCTGGAGTTCCCTCTTCCGTCCCAACTAGACAGATACAGAACAGTGTCTATAAAGTATCCCCGGCCTGGTTGGGGGTTTCCACAAATATTGAACCACCCGAAACTACAGCCAGCTGTTTATTCTAAGTCTGTCTTTTAATGCATTTCAAAGCGTCTCTCTAGTCTCCCAGCCTACCTTGGCTGCCCTGGTTCAGGCTCTTATCATCCCAAATGTAGATTACTACTTGTGCCTCAACAGCACCTTCCCCCAGGGAATACTGCCACAGGGCCAGAGCAGTCTTCCTAACACACAAATCTAATCACGACAGGCTCCTCAGGACCTTGTTATAGGACTTTGAAAAGTACGCTCACCACCCCAGCACTGTGACTGCTGCTCCCCTTCTTTTCCTGCCCTTCTACTGGACGGACTTACTCCTCGGCAAACCCTCCATGATGGCTTCATGCTGGAGGCCAACGGGCTCCTTCCTGGAATGTGCTCCCAGCTAATAACTCCCTGCCTTCTCTGTAAGAGTCAATGCAGGGGCTCTCTTCCCAGGGAAACTCTGCCCGCCCCTAGCCCACAAGATAATGTCCCCTCTGAGCCTCTGATTGATTGATGTCCCAGATGCATCTCACTGCGCATGGACTCAGTATTTATTCACCCAGCCTTTCATGAGACTGAGAGCTGGTGAAGGGCAGGGTACAAGCCTTACTCAACACCGAAGTCCTCATGCCTTCCAAAGAGCCCTGTTAGTTCTCAAACGCTTGCAGATGGATGAAGGGCTGACTTAATGAATGAACTGTTGGTAGCGTCACATCGTGGAAAATGAAGTAATACGTTGTAGCTGGTACGGAGAGGCATTTCGTAACTGTAGTAGCGTTGAAAGATGCGAAATATAGTCATTTTCTCTGGCTGCTAAGATGTTTTACATCAAATCGTTTCTGAAGTGTTAGAAGTTAAATCAATTTCCAGGAAAACATGACTGCTGGGGCATAATGTGTCACAGGAGAGCGCTTCCCACACACGCATGAAAGGGAACGCACACCAGCACACATGTGGGATGGTGTCGTCTAGAAGCTCGTGCCCTTGTTGCTCTAGACCCACATTTGCAGACTTCTAAATGAGTGTGCTGGCTAGGGATCATTCAAGGCACAAAACTGCACATTCTCTGCAGTCCGAGTCACTTCCCTAGCAGGACCTTCTCAAGCCCAGCTCAGAGTCAGGAAGATGAGGGGGGCTGGGAGACCAGGCCTGCCTGGGCAGGCATGAAGAACAGTGTTCCAGCTGGGCAAGGGTCACCACTCAAGCCAAGGCAAGAACACAGAGACGGGTCTATCATGAAAACAGAGAGCGGATTCTACAAGTGCCCACAGAGAAGCCAAACGAGGTCTTGAGACCCACGCTAAAGGAATGCTTCGGTGTTAAGAAATATTGGTACGTTAGACATTGTGACAGTATGGGAAGTCCCACATGAGGAAAAGGCAGAAACCCAAGCCCACTGAGAGAATTTAATATCAGTTTAAAGTAGTCACAGGGGAGCAGGCCAGAAGCAGCAGCAGCAATTTTCGCAAAGACAAACTCCTTGCCACAAGACAATGGCAGTGTCATATTGGTCCTGCAGCAATGGCATTCTTGGTGTGGCGAGAGAAAGAGCGCATACTGGGTGTTTAGGGTCTGGTGGTCGTGAACCAGGTCTCCATATACCTGGCAACAGAACCTATCTTTCCTGTAGAAGGAGGTGAAGGTGATGCTAACTCCATCCACCCCTGACTTTAAGAGACCATCAGACTCAGACCTGACTTCACATCTTCTCCAGGCTGCTGTAGGTTAGATGCTGCAAGTCCCAGGTGCCTGGAAGCCATGTTGCTAACACGCCTGAAGAATGAGCAGGCAAAACAAATTTAATCAAATGTTGGTGAGGAAAGAGACTTAGGAGCAACTTTAATCCTTGAAGAAAATGAGACCACCGTAAAGGAGTCTAATGGGTCTCTGTCATTTTCAGCTGAAGAAGTTTCCCTTATTACTATTCCTCCCTAACAATAAGGAAACACGGCTCAGTATCTGCAGGCTTGGGTCCATTGGCAATGGACCCCTCCTCCATAATGAGGGACAGAAACTACAGGACTCTGACTTCTGATCACAAGAATAGGATCTAAATGGCATCTCTGTGCCTAGGTGGAGACGTGACATTCTAGACAGCCCAGAAAGTCATAAGATTACTATCCAGCCAGGGGCTTTCTGGAAAGAGCAAAGACAAAGGTCCAACCAAACTGGCCTACTCAACACCTGGACAATCTGTTCTATGGACTAGAAATAGTATAACGCCTTTAAATTGTAGGTCGGAACAATGGTCCCTTTGGCCATTGTCCATCATCACCCCTTGGTAGTGTTCTGATCCATGATGCCCCTTTGCCTATTACCCAAGCTCACCTGTCAAGAGTGTGTCATCCTCTCCGCCACAACACCCCCTGCCTGTCTACACTCTGAACATCTTGGGAGTCCTCTGGGTGGATATCATAAGGATAGCCTAAAGCAGAGGATAATCTAGCGCAATATTTTAGGGATAGGTAAGAGCCAATGTGCAAACTCTTGAGAACACTGGCAGATGTTTGTGACTGGCTTGAAAGAGACTTGGATGCCGGCTCATCTAAGTGTCTCACCAAACTGCATGGGGCCGGTCCTTTACTTCTGAGAGGAGAGGAAAGTTCCTATTTTCAGTCCTTGCTCATCTTCACCTCTGCCCGTGTTTGTTGGAAATCTTTTACACCTGTGGTTAACTTTCTGCCTAAGCAGAGAGTTAGGCTGACTTGTGAGGGGAAACTAAGCATATAAAGCCACCTACTGTTGGGGACTTAGAAGTAGTGTGGGTGGCAGAGTTGGTCCCCACTCCAGTGAGGGGAGGAGGAGTCTCAGGCCAATCTTCCTTGTGCTGTGAGAAGTCAGCACAGCCCTGACTCTCCCCAAGGGTTCAGTTTCCCTTGAAACTAAGGCTGGAAATAGCAAGCCACTTACTCCTGTTCCCTGCAGGGTCCTAGAATAGCCCCACTAATTATCCTGAAGACAACCCCTGCTGTTTGTTTGTCACAAAAACAAGTGGAAAGCCACAGAAAGCAGAGTGGTTATTTAGAGGTAAATAGCAAGGGAGGATAGGAAATGTTTGATCTCATATACAGATATGGCCTTTGCGTTCCCCAAGTAATTACTTTTACTTACTTTCTTTCTTTCTTTCAATGCACTTTCCTAAAAGTGCATTGAGACTTGAAGGTTAGTAAGAATGAACAGCAAAATTGGGTACTAAACACAAACGTTTCTCAGGGGATAGAGTCAAATAAGAGAAAGCCCAAGAGTTGATGCTGCTCTGTCTGCAAATTCAGACTTCATAAGTTCTGTCAGTCCTCCTGTGTCTATCTGACTTACTCTTTCAACACCAATTAACTGAAAGGGAACCTCAAAGTTTGGGTCAAAGCCTATGATTTTCAGATAAGAGATCACACCAATGTTCGGAGAAAACTCCAGATGCCACATGTATTTCCTCATTTCTAATCCCCCTATGTCTGTGTTCCAGACGATTCTGAAACACGGTTTCTGCAAGGTATAAATGAACAGCCCTGACAAAGACTGTCAGAGATTTCATTTAAACACTATCAAATCCAGGAAGGTGGTGGCCCAATTGGAGAGGATGTTTGATCTCCTTCCAAGTTTCCACGGCTGTAAGGCAGAGACCACTGTAAATCACTGTTTATAGTCAGTCCTCCTGCTTTTTAAGAACCAGAAGTAAGTTTAGGTCTTAAGACCTTTCTTCCTTCCTCTCTTCCTTCCTTCTTTCTCTCTTTCTTACTTGCAGGAGCTTAATGACATTGACATGCAGCTTATGAGATGAAGGAAGAGAAAATTCCACACCCAGAAATAATGAACTCCAAGTCACCACAATACATCATTGGCATTAAGGAGGCTGAGGGCTAAATTAGGATGATGGTGCATCATAAAAAGTTATGTGAACACTCTTAAATGGAGGTAATGTTGACCCGTTTTACTTAGAGACAAGGTATGACGGGCTCCATGACTTTTCTATAGAGCAGAAGCTTCATTTCACATCTTTTCCCATTACCAAATTTAACAGTGTGAACAAAGCCACTGTCCAACGTTTCTCACAGAAACCGAGGTTTCTTGCTACCTAAAGAGCATTGCAAAGTCTGAAGCCAATGAATTCTAACTTCTGTCTGTTGTTCAATAGCTTTGCTGTTCCTTTGCTTGCTTGTTTGTCTAGTTTTGGAAGAGCAAATTTGCATTTTCCACATCTCGTTTAATCTTGCGCTGTGATCTTTATCTCAGAGACCCCGTCGCCATCTCGTCGAGTGTTTTTGCCTTTCAGAGATGCCACTTTCACTCACTAGAAATCCATTCTACAATATGCACATGCTCTCAAGGTGGCTGTTTCTATATGGTTCAAAAATAGGACAAATTCTACCAGAAAGAAAACAGCATGGACACTGCAGTGTTCTTTTCAGAAATAATAACATCTAATGACTTGGGGGACAGAGGAGATACATTCCCACCCCTCAGCCCCCGCCACCCTTAGCATCCCAGCTCAGACGTCCCCATATTCACCAGGCCTGTCATCTTGTGCTCAGAGGCAATCAGCAGCTTGCAGAGATTACATTTTAAGCACCATAGAACAACCTACAGTAATTTGGTCATCTTCAAACACTCTCCAAACAACAATATTCCTTTAACATAGACACTGAGAGTTTATGAACTTTTTGGCTGATGCGTGCGCACATACACACATTTGCATGTGCTCTCTCGTCTTGTATTGAAAATGCAACAGAAGCAAAACCAGAGAAGACACTAGAAAAAATGCTCTCCACCCTTTGGAAACTTCTAGAACAGCGGCGCGCCTATGATGTATATGCAATAGCCTTGCAGCATAGAGGGAAAACGCCTGCATTTAAAACAGTAAGGCAAGGGAAAGTATCTCCTTCGTGTTATCGGGTTAGCTGTAATTCTGTAGTCTGTGTTGTATAAAACTCTTGAGTTTGAACAAAGTAAGGAGATGGTTTTATTTTCTCTTTTAATCCACCCAGTACTGTTCCCTGGAATGAGACCCTATCAAAGGGACTTGCTGAACAGAAAAGGCAGCAAAGAGAATGAAAAGGTAATAGCGAATCATCAGTGTTCCCTGTAGCGGCTGACTGGGGCTTTTTTTGGTGAGTGAAGTCTGCCCTCGTGTGGAAGCAGTGAGACACTGCTCTGACAGCCCAGCCCTCCCCTCTCACCCCCATACACTTCTTCGCACTGCCTGTTTTGTCCTTCGCTCCACTTCTCTTCCCCTCCCTCGTGCCTTCCTGAGTATTATATGATGGCCATGAGGACTGAAACTGATGTAGCCACTCTAGCTGAGAAAGAACCTGGAGTCTTGTTTTTAGAATCCAGATAATGAATAATGAGCTAAAGGATAAAGCCACAACATACGTCCTTATGGATGGTGAGCCTGAGTCCAGATCATTAATTTCCGCTGGCCTTGGCTCAGTCCCTGGAGTATGATATGGATAGAACAGGTTTGTGTGATGGCAGAAACCTGGACATAAGTATGGCTCCACAGTGACTCGGGAGCAGAAAGACAAGACAGGTTCTCTAAGGACACCTAGCCACCATTACCACCAAGATCCTGCCAAGAACACAAACATGCATTATAAGTAAGCAAAAGCAAATATGATCTCAAGGTAGAATTCCTTGCTTTTCTCCTGGCTCCACTCCAACCAGCCCATTGTCCCAAGAGCACTGGTTCTCACCCTGCCTGATGCTGAAACCCTTTAATACAGTGGGTGACCCCCCAAACACAAAATTTTTATTTCTATTTAATAACTGTAATTTTGATACTGTTATGAATTGTAATGTACACATCTGTTTTCCAATGGTCTTCTGATGGTTTTTCGATGACCCCCGTGAAAGGGTCTTTCAACCCCGAAGGAGTTGCAACCCACCAGTTGAAAAGCACAGGCCTAGAGGATCTTGAATAACCACCTCTCCTAGACATCATTTTCATCTTCACCTTCTGCACAAAAATCTTCAGTGGTTCGTCCTTTCAAATGCTAAAAGTGTACCATCTTCACGTCATAGCCCAGCTTCCCTGCATGTCCCAAATTTTCCTTCATTGCTCTTAATGCATAAGACCCTGCCCACTCCCCAAAACACAGCCATAGCAATCTACTCAACTTTAGCCTCAATTCTTTCCTGTCTGTTCTCCAATAGCCACCTTTCTCTTGCCTGTTTTTGGTTGTTGTGTTTGTGTTCATTTTGTACACTTGTTTCTCTTGTCTGCTTGTGTTTGCTTTGTATGTTTTTGCTGTTTTTGTTTGTGCACTCGGGGCTGCTTCCTAGCCCAAAGAAATCGGACTCAAAAGTCTGTGACTTTTTGTAAAGCTTTGTTTGATCTGCAAGGCCTTTTTTATTTTTACAAAATTAACATCTTCTCTGGAATTAATTTGCATTAGTGCAAAAAGCAAGGCATGTCATTCAGGGAGTTTAGTCAAGGGCACTTTCATATCTGTACGAAAAGCTCATGTTGAAATAAAATACACACATTTTAATACAACTGTAATTTACAGAGCTATCAATTATCTCAGGCAGAAGGTGGGGTGAGGATAGAGAGGGTGACATTTTCATACACTACTAAGGAAGGGTTCAAGTGGCTTATGCTACTGCCAGAATCATGACATGGAATTATGATTCCATAACTCAAGTTTTGCCATTCTCTAATGGATATATCGGGAATGTGGCTTTCAGCTCATTCTTGTATATCCTGGACCTTCTAGTCCCTCCCAAATGTGCCAAGACGACCCTAATTACCGAATGATCTGCTTCCTGTTACAAGTTATTTGAACAGCATTAGAGAAAATGCTAAAGGAGGTTTCTCATGCCTTCTCAACCCAAAGATTATATGGAACTGTGGTGGGGAAACCCTCTTCCATAACATCAGGTAGGAACACCACCAAGTATGTGTTCATTGTTCCAGACCTGGCAGCATTGCTCATTCCCAGAAACAATAATACATGATGTACAAAATAGCCATAGGCAAGGAAGAACTAAACACTACTGAAAATAATGTACCAAATGGCTGTTTCTCATATTTCAGATGAAAACATAGACTATATTCTACATATAATCCATCAGGGCTGGGCTGATGGCTTAGTGTTTAAGTGCTTGCCGTGCAAGCATTAGGACCTGAGCTCTGATACCCTAGAACCAACTTAAACCCTCAAGTGTGGCACTGTGTGTCTGTGACTTCAGTACTGTCGGGTGAAATCAAGCAGATCATAGGGGCTTGCTGGCCAGCTGATCTAGCCAGAACATACAGTGAGGTTCAGGGAGAGAGACTGCGTCAGGAAAATCACACACATGCAATGAACATGGTTGAGCAAGTGTCTCTGTGGTAGGATAAAGTGTCCTTTGTGTATATGCCCAAGAGTGGTATAGCTGGATCTTATTTGTGAGGGCCTCTGAAAGACTCTACCCAGCAGGGTATCAAAGCAGATGCTCAGATTCATAGCCAAACTTTGGGCATAGTGCAGGGAAAGAAGAGGGAGATAGAAAGACCTGAAGAGGACAGGAGCTCCACAAGGCGAGCAAAAGAACCAAAGGGCCCAGGGTTCTTTTCTAAGACTGATACCCCAACCAAGGACCATGCATGGAGATAACCTAGAACCCCTGCACAGATGTAGCCCATGGCAGCTCAGTCTCCAAGTGGGTTCCCTAGCAAGGGAAACAGGACTGTCTCTGACATGAACTTAGTAGCTGGCTCTTTGATGACCTCCCCCTAAGCAGGGAGCAGCCTTACTAGGCCACAGAAGAGGACAATGCAGCCTGATAGACTAGGGTCAGAGGGAAGGGGAGGAGGCCCTCCCCTATCAGTGGACTTGGGGAGGGGCATTGGAGAAGATGAGGGAGGAAGGGTGGGATTTTGAGAGGATGAGGGAGGGAGCTACAGCTGGGATACAAAGTGAATAAACTGTAATTAATAAAAATAAATAAATAAGTCCTATAACTCTGGAAAGTGTTAATTGAAATTCAGTGCATGTGTTCTTTATCCCAAGCCAATGAGAGAAATGTAAGGGCTGGGTCAGCTGTCAGACATGACACAGCAGCAGCAGCAGCTACGTATATTTGAATGTAAAAAAAAAAAAAATCTGAGAACATTTGGTAGCTTTTTAATCTGTTTTTTCAATTGTGCATATTGTTGTTTCCAAGAGCCTGAGATAGGAGCCTACTCACTCACACTATTTCAGAGCGGCTGGAAAGTCTTTCCATAGGTAGGGAGGGTGTTTCTGCCAGAGAACAAAAGTCTCTGGACCTAGCTTCTTGGATCCCACCAGACAGCTGGGAGATCAGGTTTATTAAACAGGTCTTGCAGTTGCTTCAGAGGTACTTCCACATCTTGGCCCTTGTTTCTGCTTTGTGTGCCTTCGTGAGTTCACCTGTTTTCCATCTTCTCACACTGATTGCTGCAGAACAAAAGTGAGATCACTGGTGACACTGGCTGTTGTTTCTTTGGAGGTGAACTACAGAGTGTTCACCTTTTGGTTGGTTGCAATTAGTTCATTCTTTCTATAACAAAGATTTTCATCAAATTCCTTAGTCAAACTTGGCGGAGCCCTAAATTTGGCTTTGCTTTGTGAACCAAGTAATGAGAGTTTCATTCATCTTTCCCTTTTTCTGCTCCTTAATCCCAGACATTTCACTTGCCTCATCCACTCAGTATAAACATGCTGAGAGCTTCATAAATGAAGGGCAGTAAGAAGCATACTGGGCAGCTGTCTTAAAAAAGAAAAAAAAACTCTTATTGTATAAGAATCAAAGCTAGGAGTGGTGATGTACACTCGCAATCCCAACACTTTAGAAGTGGAGGTAGGAGGATCAGAAGTTCAAGATCATTCTCTGCTACATAGCGAGTTTGAGGCCAGCATGACCCTCATAAGGTCCAAAGAAAGGAAAGAAAGAAAGGAGTGAGGGTAGCAGGAAGGGAGGGAAGGAGGAAAGGAGGAACAGAGGAGGGAAGGGAGAAAGAAAGAAATTTGAACCCCAAAATCATGTATCTTCTTTTCTCTAAATCTTGTTCAATTCCTCAGGATGCCCTGGTCTTTCGTGGCCTTAACAACTGGAAACACACAGTCCAATTATTGTAGTTTGTCTCTCAATTTATCTTTGTCTTATGTTTCCTCCAGAGTGGATTCAAGAGATTTTTCTTTCTGTAGAGAAATCCCACAGAAGTGATAAGTTCCTCTCATTACACCCTACCAGGCAGCAAACAGCCCTCACTCCTCTCCACGGGTAATGATGGCTGATTCCTTCATTAAGGAGCAAGACTTCTCCAGAGTAGATACATTGTTTTCTTCCTATGTGTAAAAACATCTCATAGAAAGACAACAAAAGTTGAAAGGAGACACTGCTCTGCTCTTGCAGTTTCAGGATCAGACAGACATCCTGTCTCTAGGAGCAACCTTTCCGTCCCTTGAAGAGTGCCTGGTGTCTGTGGGTGAGTAGTCTTCTTAGATTGTGTGTATCGTTCCTTGATTTTTCTCTCTCCCTTTTGCTTCAAATGACAATATTTGTACTCCTGTCGCATTCTCAGAAACCCTGCAGGCCTCCTGTGTGTATCATAGGGATACATGTCACCAGGCAAGGTCCTTTACAGAAAAGTCCCCTATCTCTATTCCTGCTTGTGTGGGTCACATCTAGTCTCATCATAGAGCCCCCCCTCTCTCTGTCTCTCTGTCTCTCTCTCAGTGTGTGTGTGTGTGTGTGTGTGTGTGTGTGGGTGGGTGGGTGGGTGGTATGATTACATAAATCCAGTCTTTATGTCCTTCTGAACCCCTAACAAAAAGTAATCCAGATGCACCCCTGGTTTGCCTTCAGACATACTTTCCAGACAGTAAACCGAATTTTAATGTCTTTTGCAATACAGGTTGGCTGGGAATTTTCCAACTCCTCAAGTCCTAATTTTTCTTCTAAATAGTTCTTCCTTCAATCCGTTTGTTTCCTTTTACGCTGTATTATTAGCAGCAGGAAGAAATAAGGCTGCGCCCTCAACTCTGCATTCAATGCTAAACATTTTTCTCTTCCACTTTCCAGTAATGTGCTCCTTGTTGTCTTCTGTACCCGCATCAGAAATGGTTCTAGAATGTGTGCTTTTAGCAACAGTCTGTTTATGATGCTTGAGGAATTTTCTTCAGTTCATATAGGTTTAACAACTCTTTCTCAACTATCTTAGATAGTCTTTAATACCAGTGTTTCTACTCAAGGTCTACAGAAGGCAACCAAGGCTTATTTTATAAAGCTCTTCAAGATTCTCCTAGCCTTAGGCTGGGGTGATGGCTCAGTGGCTAACAGCACTGTTAAAACCCATGTAAAAAGCTGTCATTGGCATGTGTGCGCGCACACACACACACACACACACACACACACACACTTGCCCAGCTCTGAAGGGAGTGGGGCAGGGACAGAAGACCCACTGGGACTTGCAGCCTACCATCCTAATTCCAGGTTCATTCACAGAGAGACTGTCTTGAGGGAGTAACAGGAGCTGATAGAGCAGGACATCCGACATCCTTCTCTGGCCTTCATGCATGTATGTGGGTACATGTTCCTGCACACATGTGTGTGTGTAACACACATACACAACACACACATATTCTAGCTTCTACTTATGTCCCATTCCAAAGTCACTTCCACATTTGGGGGCTTTGTTACGGGTGGTCTAAGGCCAGTCTGTGGACCACAATGATTCACACAAAGGGGTTTAAGCGGATCCTCTGGTCTTTGATATCATTGCCAATAATTACACGTGTAATGGGGGGTCCTAAAAGCAGCCCCTTCCCCAAGTAGGAGGCATTTCCTGGTCTGTTCTGCTCACATGCAAACACATAACATGAAAGGGCCCTGTAACTCCAGAGTGAGACTGGATGAACTTGGCTTGGGTCTCTATTACTTTGGTTTAGTTTTCAAACAACAAACATCCCTTTAATCACGGCCTTAATCTCCACTGATTTTCCATCTAACACAGCTTGGACACCATCGAGAGAAGTGACTGAATCTGAACCATCAGAGTGAAGCCACTGTGCTGAGTGGCATGTTTGTGACAACGGGTGGCATCTAAAAGTACAGAACCAATGGTGTCCCAGATCCCTTGTTCCCTCTGGGAAGTGTGTCACCAGTCTGGCCTGGCGTCGCTATTAGGAGAACATTCCATGCCCATTAGTAGCCAGAGCCCATCTTCAAACTCCCAAAAGGTCCACATGACTCAGTTCACTCTCTGTCTTGTCCATCACACCCAGGGAAGGCCAAGGAAGACTCTTCTTTGAGATAGGCACTCGAAATGACAAAACTACCTCACAAAACATCTGTGATCCCAGAGAAGGTCGGGAATAGAAGGCCAGCACCTAGTTCTCTGGCAGCCATTACGCCCTTAACTCCAGCTGCAGGTTCCGTCTGCTTCCCGTACGTTCTTCTGGGTCTGAGAGGGCGTGCAATAGTCCTGAATGAGAACACTCCCTCTTCCACTTACTGGCACTCACAGCAGAAGCCTTTAACAACATCGGCAGTTGTGCCCTGAGCAGCGGAAGCCTCAACAGTACTGCAGCAACTGGCCCAGGAGTCTCCTCAATCAAGCCTTCCCTGTGCTTAACTTCGTCCAAATCCCTTAAGCTCGATCTCTATTCTAACCTGAGTCAAGGTCTGCAGCAAGTCTCCAGACCCTGAGAGGTCAGATGCTAGCAAGGGAAACTGTAGGGAGAGCTGCATGGCCGGAAGAAACGTGATCTGTAACCTTTGGTCTTTCCTTTCAAGCCCTCAGCTAGAGAACAGCAATGCCTTCTCCTTTCTGCTGAACTGACCAAATACCCTGGAGTTTATTTCAGCTTGCGGTTCAAGGCTCATTGTGTGGCATCCACAATCAGGAAACAGAGAGAGATGGATTCATGGTACTTCTTGGCTCCCTTTCTCCATCAGTGCAGCTCAGGCTACCCTGCTCACAGAATGGTACAGCCCACAATTAACAATGAATCCACATCAGTGAATCAAGATAACACACACACACACACACACACACACACACACACACACACTCCGGCATACCCAAAGGACTGTCTCCTGAGAGGTACTAGGCCCTGACATGTTGGCAGCTGGCGGTAACCACCACAAGTACCTGAACAATAATAGTGCTTCCTCTCCCATATGCCTCAAGATAGCCAGCAGGACCAAGGTTCAGGGTCTCCTCTTCTACCCTGCATGGGCCCTGCCAGGGCTGCAGTTCCACCACGCTGGTTTTCAGACCCTTGCAGACATGGTACGCAGCATCCTGGGCTCTCAGAACACAAGCTGAGCTATGGCCATGTCCGTGTGTGTCCATGCAGTACCCCGTTAGGAAGGCCTTTGATTGGCTTTTCCTGCTGAGCAGCAGCATCCTGTTCTGCCCACAGCATCAGTGTTTTCATCTCATCTACAGTGACGGTTTGGGTCCTTGCACAGCCCCTGTACACATAACAAAGTCTCCATGGCTGATGGCAATTGTATCTTCTCTCTCAGGAAACTCGGATGCCTCACCTCTCAGCTGGGGCCATAGAGGAGACTTGCCCCTGTCCTTATAACATCCTTCCCTCTGCCTACCCACAGGAGAGAATGAACGATGGCAGAGACCCGCTGTGCTGATTTTCTTCATTCTACTCTTTGGCACACTCAGCCCTTACTCATTTGTCAGCAGATATGACCATGGGAAACACTCCCTCTTTTCTGTCTTTCACACACATACCCCTCCTCCAACTACCTGGGCACAGCCACTGGCTATCAGGTCACTCACAGGGAGTTTTCTTGTCTCTCTGAGCCTCACTTGTGGAATTCTTGCCCTTCCTCTACCAGAAAGCTGTACTTCCAACATCACTGTTTCCTTACTAGCTAAAGTTCATAGTCTCAATTTGATTTAACCTTACATTTAAATTTTTTTTAATTATAAAATTATAACATTTTCCACCTCTCCTTTTTTTCCCCTCCAAACCCTCCCATATACTTCTCCTTGCTCTTTTCCAAGTTTTTGGCCTCTTTTTTTTTCATTAATTGTGGTGGTGGTGGTGGTTTGTCTGTGCAGGCTTGGGTTATATATGGGGATGGTGGTGGCGGTGATTGTGGTGGTGGCAGCGGTGGTGATGGAGCTGTGTGTGTGTGTTAGTAAACTAGCCTGTTACTGTTGGATGAACAATTTCTTAAAACAAGTCTGGGGCCAGAGAAAGCAGATGTGACTGCTCACAGACAGCAAGCACCCACAAGGACAGCTCCGAGAGGCCACTGCTTTGTGGTGGGCAGTAAAGAAGCCTTCTTGGACAGGAAGTGGAAGGCAGGACTTCCTAGTAAGGAGAAGGGAATTATGGGAAGGCAGAGAGAAAGGCCCTTTCCCTGGGAGACACAGAAGAAGACGGGTGTGTTCATGGACACCAGAAGGATAACTGAGCACATGGCTGGAGTAGAGGCCACTCCAGGAGTCATCAGATTGGCAAGTGATTGGTTATTTATGTGGGTTACAGATGTACTGGGATTAGAGTAGCTCCGAATCTGCTCAGCATAGTGCCTACAGCTTAAAAATAAAACAAAACACTTACACACAGCCATAAAAAGAAACCTCTCTGTCTCCAAGGGAGATGTCCCCTCAGGATTGCCCACTTCTGATACAGTCCTGAGGAAAAGCCTGAACAGAGAGCTCAGCACATCCTCAGCAGACACAACCAGACCTGGAGAAGCATAGGAGGCATGTGGAAGTTTCCATAGCACCAGCCTCTTGAGGAAATGATGACAGTAGTTTTCAAACATCTTCACTGTGGCGTTGTCTAGTTTCCTGGTTCAGATATTCTCACCACAGCTAACATCAGGCTTCCCCAGTGCCAGTGCCACTCAACTCAGAGCTGGGAAGAGCTCAACCAACTGTTCCTCATTCTTGCCTGAATCCATGTTCCTTTTCTTTCTTTCAGGGTGGTAGCTAGTAAGGAAAAAAGAGACAAATTACAGTTCGGCGTTGCTGTTCACCTACTGAAGATTCTTTGAAGGCAATTCTCATCTTCCGTAACCCGGATGTAAACCATAACCCTGACAATTGCTCCAAAGCCATTTATCCATTTTTGCACCTGGAAAGCGGGACTTAAAACCTACATTCCAGGGGTATGAGAATAATTAGACAACCCGCACTAGTGGTTGTCAATGCGGACTCACTAAGCTAGCAGCCTTGACCTCCTGCGAGCTGGGTACCGCTGCAACTCGTGTAGAAGCCGAAGCTCTGGGGACGCGCTCACCCTCCACAGCGACTCAGTGCCTCTCCAGGTCCCAGCACAGATGCAAGGGTGAGAGCACTGACAGGCGAAATCACCCGCTTGGGTCTCAAATGCTTGCTTTCCACTCTCTCACTCAGGTTCCTTAGTTACCCAAACCAATCCTGGCTAAGCCATGGGATTATTGAGCCTCACTCCACTTGTCAGATATGAGCACTGGGCAGGAGCCAGGAGCAGACCACCCTAAAATCCAACTACAAATGCCAGCTCTGGCTGCTATTCCTTGTCAGCATTTTCTCACCCTCACTGATACCTCCACATCCATATTTCTCTTTCTCCAATATCCTTTTACTTATATGCATACTTATGTATGCATAGTAGCTGGTTGGCTGTCTGCATATTTGAACTCTAAGAAGGCTGGTAATACTTGGGGTTACTGGCTTCAGAATCATTCATTGCTGGATTCATATCAGGTGGGTTACACTAATAAGTTAGGTGTGATAAAGCCTGGGTATTTAATAATAAAAAGATAGAGTCAGCAAGAAGTGTTCACTTATAATCTGCTATGTGCTGGGCACTATGCTAGATATTTTACATTTCATGTAGTTGATTAATCCATCTCCACTGCAATAACAGAATGCCTACTCCTGGATAATATATGTATTTAAAATATTTATTTAGCTGCCAGGGAGGAAAATCCACAACTGAGCAATCCCATCTGCTCGGTGTCTGGTGAGGGACTCAGAGCATACAGTGATGGGAAGGAGCATCAGAAGTGAGAGGAATCGCATGGCAACAAGAAAATGGAGAACAGGAAGCTGCAGGCCCCGCTGTCTTCTAAAGCTCTCTCCTGAGAACCAGCCAGGCTCCCATAAGAACAGCACGTACTCTACCCAAGGTCAGAGCCCTACCTCATAAAGTTTCTGCCATACCCCAATGTCTCAACATAGGGAACCATTCTTCCAACACATGCATTCTTGTGGACACAGTCAAATCATATCCAAACAATATCACTATCTCACTTGAACCAAAATGATAGATTATCTTTTTATTCTTTAGGCATACTTAAACACTTCTAGCATTTCAACACAGGTTTTGTTATATCCAGGACACATCATATGTTTTTCATTGTGATCAAATGATAGCAGATAACTTCATAATTTGATTCCCGGTGAATTCTGTTTGCATGGTTCCATTAGGTTTGCAATAATGTTTGGAAAAACAAGGTTGATTTTGCAGCAGATTTAGTGAGAATAGAAATGACTCCTTAACAATGGTATGCCAGAGCTTTGGTGGTAGAACATACTTAATTGAAAAGGCAAGTCATTGTTGAATTTTGAAAATCCTGGAAGAGTTTTTAAAGTAACTTAATGTAGCATTTTATAGTTGCTTTTGTAGTTTCAAATGCAATGGATATTGAGGGATGTATACGGCTCTGATGGCTTAGATTTAATCAGACTTCTCGCTTGCTTGCTTGCATAATGGTTTATGGTACCTTTGATGATTTGCAGCCAACCTAGCACTTTTAATAATTTACTGTAAAAGCATTTAATTTTTAATAGACAAGAATGGGCTGGAGGTAACTCTTACATTGGTAAGTACACTCCTGAAGAGTGGGGGTGGGGGTCAGTATATTTAAATTCCAAACATTATTGAAAATCATGTATTTTATTACCCAAAACCAAATGCATAATTGAAGACTGTACCTAATCCAAAATTATTGTTGGTGCTTTACTTACCACTAAGATAGCCTTGCGTTCACAATGTTGTCATGAGAACATTCTTTTCAAGTCCTCATCTTCCATACTGTTTCCAATATTCTGCCCTTTTAGAGACAGCGTAACTACCATATTCTGTTACATCTTGCTAATCAAGAAAAGCCCAACAGCAGAATGGATCGCAGTGTCTGGTACATAAAAGAACTATCCTTTTCTATTCTTTTTCCTTCAAAGTTTTCCTAAGATCTCCATATAATGTGCATACCTAGGAATGATTTCACGACTAGTCTTAAAAATATCAGCGTTTCCATGTGGAAAGAAAAATGGGAAGATGCCAGGATAAATATTGTTTTAAGACTTGATCGAAGACAAAACATATCTTGCCTTCAGAGGCACATAAAACAAAAATGCTGCAATCACTAAATAATCCCTTTCTCAGAGACGCCATCTGTAAAAATAAGAATGGCTTCACAGAACCCGCTTTCTGGGGACTAGTGCAGCAATGCACAGCTCTGAGAGGGCTTCTGCTTGTCTGACATTCCACGGCTGACTGTCCCCAAGCTTTACAGGGAAAACTTTGATGGTCAAAGGTCCAAGTCCACGCGGCCTGTTTCTGGAACACCTTTGGAATTCAGACGTCAGGGCTGCTTGGGAATAGGATTCCTTCTCTTAGTCTTGGCTTCCAAATGGTCTACTCCAGAGCTTGCACTCCCAGGAACTTCTGGGTGCTAAGCCAAAAAGTTTGTCGTGCTCCGACAGAATTAGCCCATCTACGGATGAAACTCTGATGCCCCAAACACCACCCTATGCTTGGTTTCCTGGGGTGAACCTTCCAAGCGCCCCAACTATACGGCCCCAGTCTTCTGGCTTCCTGGCAAACATAACTATGTCAGGTATTTTCTCTATCTGCCAGGAATTCATTTATACCCAAGCTGGGGGACAAAACTTCTAGATCTTTTTAATTGCCCTATGGACTTAAGGGAGCAGGAGCTCAAGGGTATCCGAGTTGGGCCACCTTCACCAATCACGTTTCTTTTTTTCTCCAGTTCCCTCAAATTCTTCTTGTCCTGTCACTAATAGAGAGCCAGAAGCAGGAAACCCATAGGGATTGTCCAGAAGTCTCCAACATTCTTGCACAAAGAGAGTGGGAGCTACATGACTTTCCCAAGATGGCATGGAAGCCAGAAACTTGAAGGCACATGTCTCTGCTTTTAATGTCAGTGCTTTCCCAGTGTACGCTCTCACTCTTCTGGAGGTCTCCGGTGTCACCCTCCCCAGCTACTGTTATCATTCATCTGGTTTTATTTTTTTGTTTTAGACCTTCTGGTGCCAGGAGTAATCCTATGTGTCACTTAGCTGTAATACTCATCTTCACTGCCTAAAAACTACACAGGGAAGGAGAGAGGAATAATTGGTGTTCATGTCCCCAGGCCTGCAACAACCTTTCCGACTGAACTTTTGTCCCACCTCTTCTTCTAATCAGGCATCCTACTTTTACATTCTGATACCATGAAGAAAGATGGTCTGACCCCCACCTAATTTGCCACCCTAGTCTCTAACACAGAAATGCACGGTTCATAACATATTAGGGTCCTTTACGTGGTGGTGGGTTTGTGAGCCATCTTCATTAGAGAACAGGGCAATGCAGGAAAAAAAAAAAAAAACTCATTGTTGATAAGGTTTCTAGCCAAGCCTCCATCATGACCTGGCCCTTTTATGACGCCACATTTACACCAAATACACAAAGTAATGTTCCCATCTTAACACCAGCCACTCTGTGAGCATACGCTTAGAGTGCAACAGGCTGGCAACATTTGTTGTCTTTATTCTAGGACATCTTCTAAAAGCCTTAAAGATTAAAGAAGGAGAGGATCTATGAGGAGAAAGCAAGAAAAGAGGGTGTAAGAAAAGAATAAATACCTAAACCTTAATGAAAGCCCACACCTAGACCATATCAGGAACAAAAAGATTACAAATTAAAATGCTAAAAGCATAATCATAAAATCAAGTTTATAGTTATAATGCTAGATTTTTAACGAAAGGTTAAAAGGTCTATAAATTCCAGGTTTTCACCCAGCAGTTGTTGGGGGGAAGTATATTCAGAGTTACAGACTGATAGTGACTATAGATAAGGAAACTGTGCTATGAATGGGTGCTAGAATCATATAAGCATGTGTATGTGCGCGCACGCACACACCATTCATGCCAGGATAAAAGGAAATAGATTGAGTAACAGCCAGTCTTGAACTTTTGGCAGAGTAAATGATTATCCATTTGACATCAAGTCAATCTCAATTCAATCAACCCTATGGAAATTAGTCACTCTGAAGGAAAAAGTACTTAACTTGAAAGGGTTCATTCATTACAAATCAACACACACTACAAAGATAATCTTTCTGCTTAAGGTCCCAGACTCACTTATTCCTGCCTTCATTTATTTAGCAAGGAATTTTAAGCTCTTACAATAAGCCATGTATACTTTGTAGGTTGTAGACAATAAAAATATCCTCCATAAAATAAAGGAGATTGAAGTTTGGGGCAGGGGGCCAGTAATGAGACAGAGTTTCTGTGTGTAGCCTTGGCTGTCCTGGACTTGCTTTGTAGTCCAGGCTGGCCTCAAAAAAAGATTTAACTTCCCCCAAGAAAGAAAGAAAGAAAGAAAGAAAGAAAGAAAGAAAGAAAGAAAG
>NW_026591711.1:1727521-1828119 GCF_907164565.1 Psammomys obesus | reverse complement strand
AAGAAAGAAAGAAAGAAAGAAAGAAAGAAAGAAAGAAAGAAAGAAAGAAAGAAAGAAAGAAAGGCCACTGAGATGGCTCAGTGTGTAAAGCATGAGCTACCAAAACTGATGACCTGAGTTCAATCCTCCAAAATAGGGAGTGTCCTGGTCAATTCCAGATTGATTTCTCCACGCCCTGCAGCTTACAAGTATGGTGTTCTCAGCAAATGGGTCTTTTTCATCTAGTTTTAGTGAGCAACCATCAGTAATGCAATGTTTGTGTGGCCTTGGGGACCTCTGGGGCCTCCTTGACAAACAGCATTCTTCTTATAACAGGACCCTTAATTTACAAAACTTATGCCCACAGAATAAATGAACCTGTGCACCTAAAATTGTAGTAGATAATCCATGGACAGAGACATGGAGCTGAGCAGTACATGGAATAAGCTAGCAAAGAGGAACACAGCACAGTATGAAGTCATTTATGGGCTTAAAGAAAGGGTCTACCTTCCTGAGTATACACCTGCTGCCTGGCTCTGTGTGTGTCTGTGTGTGCATATGTGTGTGTGTGCATACGTGTTGGTATGTGTGTAAGTGCATGTGTGTATGTCTGGGTGTGTGTGTGTGTGTGTGTGTGTGTGTGTGTGTGCGGTCTGCATTTGTGGACCTATGTTCATGTGTGTCTTAGACTAAGATAAGAAACCTTGATGGTGATCTTCACAAATACATGTTGCAGTCTCTCTTGAAGAAAGTAGTGGATAAATCATACTGTGCTGTGTTTACTCATCCCAACATTATCATTCTAACAAGGCTGTCATTGTCTTCAAGGACCTCTGAGACTTTGCCACCACTCTGTTCACGTGAGAGTTTCCACGGCTAGAAAACTCGGACTAAGATAGGGGAGCCAGGTACTTGCACGTAGTAAGTTATTACACCAAGTAATAAACTTGGAAATTGCCTCCTTTGTAAAACAACCAACAAATAAATTAATAACCAGTTCTCCTCATATCCACGTCGTGAGTATAAATTATTATGTGCTGAATAAAAACCTCTTTTATAATTGTAAAAAAAAAAGTACTACTTGAGCATATTTTGAGAATCACTAAATATTAATAAAAAATAAGGAGGGAAATGCAGATAGCCTAGATAGCATAGGAAAGACAAATGAGTAGGCTCATCATTGTTGCTGTGAGCAGAGCTCCAAAATTACAGACAAAGGAAGCCTTCAGAACTATTACATGGTGCTATTTAAAACATGTGCCACCTGTGTAATAGGCTGGAGAAGAGCTAGTCAAGTGATGATGGGAGATTTAGATCTATGGCTTACATTATCATGATGAATCCTCTATTAATATTAAAGTTCTATCCATCATTCTGGACATTTCCCTAGAGAGTTTCTAACATGGCCTGGTGGCTACCCGAATATGGAAATCATTGCCAGTGAATACTCTCTGCTTAGAACTTTTTCTGCATTCCGCCTTTTCTCCATAATTTTTTTAATTTGAAGAAAGAAAAAAAAAAAAAAACAACTCACCGTCCCTGCAGAAGGACTATGTCGTACCCTCAGACAGGCCGTGGTTCAGCTGTTTGACATTATCTCCCCTTTCCCCTTTTGTTTGCTGATAATAAAATTAGCAGTGCTGAGGAGTCTACTCGGCAGGCTTAGGAAACTTGGCTCGGGCTGTTCGAACAAGCAATAAATGCTGGCCAGCTTTTATTTTGTGGCTCGTAAAACGCTGGATTCCATAGCTCAGATTCTTTGGTCAGTGGCCACAGTCTACAAATGTCACATTTCATCAAAATCACTGCAGCAACTGCTGTTCACAGGCATGCCCAGAGGAGAAAGATGGGGTGATGCAATGCAAGAAAGGAGATGGGGCGGGATGGGGGGGTGTCAAGTCTGCAGGTACTGACTGCCCCGCAAAAATAATCCGTGGCCCCCCACATTCAACACAGTTGCGATTTGGGCCTGAGAACAGAGGAGGTCGGGAATCATTCAGTAATTTTCTTTCTGGCACAGAACCCACCAGCCTTGTGGCCTGCCACTTCCTCCCATCACCCACAGACACGTTCATTATCGCTAAAAGATTGCCGGCATCATCACAGTAGCAGTAGCACAGCCAATAACCGACCACGTAACGGGAGCTTCCTGGGCTGAGGGCCTAGCCAGCCATGCCGAATATGTGCTAACGCCCTCTCCAGATGGGCTGTGGAAAAGCTGATGAAGCCACTGAGCAGACTGCAGGTGGACACTGAGAGGCGGCCCTCTACCTCACTGCTCTGTCTCGTGCCAGAAGGTGGCCAGCTCACATCAGCTCCACCCCACAGACAAAACGTGCACCCTCTGCTTGGGCTTCCTCCTGAGGGTGAAGGTCCGACTCAGGGCACCCCAAACTTTCTCTGGCCAGTTTCTTGGAAGAAGTGATCAAAACAGCCTGGTTGAGTAACTACGGGTAGACATTCAGGGAGAAATTACCTGACAGATTTTTCATTCAAAAAACTTTATAAATTTTTAAATCTCTTTCAAAATGAGCCATAAATGGGTCAAATGATACAGAATAGTAAAATGGATGTGATATGAATTCTTTATAATTATGGAAATGGTGCCTTCCTTATTGGTCACATGAGTCACGTAACATGTAATTCCCCGTCTTGGGTTATTAATAATGGATACACAGTTATCAAATTGTTCTAATGAACACTTCTAAAATACTTTCTGTCACTGGAAGCAAATATTTTCGTGCAGACAGATATACTTGTAGGACTGAACCAGAATATCCCATTATTGCTACTTCTTAGTTAGGGTAAATGCTGTCAAAAACTGACAGGGAGCATAAAGCTAACTGCCAAAGAGGGTATATATGCTTACTCGTAGAATTACACACAAGAGTGTTATTTTTACTATCTCCAAAGTAAATACTCCTATGTGATCTCTACACAGTTCGCTGTACACAAAAAAAAAACATTTGTGTCTCCGAGAAAGACTACCCAAATATTGGGTACAGAATGCCAAGTTTCCCAACTTAAAGAAAACCATAATTCTCTTGCTCACAAAGCAAGGTTTCACTCTAGTCTATTTCAGAAAATTACTTGAACTTAAAAAGCTCAATAAGGATGAAACAAGGAAAATAAAGGGTGTAAGACATTTCAGAAAGAGGCCCATGTTGGAAAGAGCTTGAGAGCATTTAGGGATCAAACCATCTGGCCTTGAAATCCTCAGGACTGTGCTGCATATCTGGCGTGAACATAATGCTGGAAACAGGAGTGCCTCCAAATGCCAGAGAGAAGCACCTGAGCCAGGGTTTCCACCTGCCAAGAGAGAAAGGGAACCTTCCCCGCTCCCACCATTGCCTCTGCTTTTGATGGATACATGGAGAAAGAGCTGGGAATTGTGCCCTCAACCACCCCTGGGGAAGAAAGATCTAAAATTTGTTTTTGTGTGTTGTTTTTACCACCAAAGCCCCACATGAGCTACAAAAATATCACACGAGAACACCTGCTTGCAGAAACAAAGGCCCAAATTGCCCGGCGGAAGTACTGTCTACCTTTAGCACGCAGCTGGGCTAGAGGGGCTGTCTCAGCACCTCCGCAGAGAAACAAAGGGAAAGGACACCAGCACGAGCTGGAGACAGTTGGGGGGAGCTGTTCTTCTCTGCCCAGAGAACTGGAATTCGGCAGAGGAGCTCATTTTTACTTTTCACCATCTATGTTACTGATATGTGTCCTGTCAGACTGCCTTCCCGGCAGTTCCACCCACCTCCCTCCTCTCACAGCCTTACATGGGGTGTCTGTGTCAGTGTGGCCCCACCCCGTCACAAGCTGATTCAGATTTGGACACTTTAACTACACTGGGAAAACCAGAGTCCTCCCTTGATGTCTTGAATCTGAGAAACGTAAGGCAGTTTTGCATGGGGTGACCAAAATTGAGAACATGTAAACTCAGAAAGTGTTGAAAAACGAATAGGTATTTTCTTTTAAATCTAGAGTGTACTCAGATGTTAGGGTTTAAATGTGAATTCGAGAGAAAGGCCTGATAGTCATGTGAATCTATGGTTCCAGGTGTTTTATGGGCCCCAATCCCACTCATAAGGTATCCCAGGGTTCTTATAATAAACCACCTATTTTGCTTAAAATTTCTGTAACATGTAACCCAGGAGACATGAGTAAACTGTCAGGAAAAGAGGAGCCTCATTTTGCAGCTGTGCCAATAAGATACTTTGAGCCACAAAGCATTTCTAACAACTGCAAACTGCTCAGCAAGCTAGAAGGTCCAGCACGGGCCTACAATAATCTCTCTCCCATCCTTTCTCACCCCACCCCACCTGGGCCACAGATTAGAGCTTTCCTGGATCTGTTTTCCCTGAAACAGACCAAACTATATGTGAAAGGCTTTTAGAGGGATGAGTATAAACAAATCAACCTGAAGTCTATAAAAACATAGGAAGGGCTCCAACTGCTCTTAACTGAGAGCTTGGAAGATGAAGCGTGGATGGATGGTTCACTTTCTATCCACACCACTTTGGATACGCCCAGGTCATAGATCACTGGCTGTCTCTGTCGATGATGGTGAGTTCTGTGTAGCGAGGCTCATCAGTCTAAAAACACTTTGAGCCATTCGCATCTGGATTTGTAAGAGACTTCTGTCCACAGAGCTGGCGGTGTGTCTAGAAACGCTCTAAACTAAAGCCTTCCCCAACTTTGTCATCTTTCTATTATACCCACTGTCCTAGACTTACTTGCCAATCTAAAACCCAGTAAAAAATTAAAACCCAGGGTGGAATTAAACCCACTAGGTATTTAATGAAGATTATATCAATGTTTATTTACTACATTTAACCACAATTAATACAAAAACTTCCCGTCTAGATCCAGAAGATTGTCATAAAAATATTTTAATTAAATGTATGCCCAGAGTGCTAAGTAAACATCCAGAGTCAATGGTGACAGTTTGATTGGAGGTTTTTCTGGGGTTTTGTTTATTTGTTTGAAACTAGCATTTTATTTATTTATCATGTAATTGCCTGACTTTCGATCAACAGACCTGCCATGTTGTGGCTCGTGGACTCATCTTACAAAACGAACATCAAAGGGATCTGTAAAAACTCCCTCCCTCCGTGCTGACATCTACTAATTATGACTCAGGTGACAGAAGCAGCCACTGGGCATGAGGTTTCTATGGGCTCTCCTGGGCTGAGCAGAGAATTGAGTGTGTGTGGAGGACAGAGGACAGCTTCCGAGAGCTGGTTCTCTCCTTCCTCCGAGAGTTCTGGGCATCAAGCTGAGGTGTCCAGGCTATCGAAGCACATGCTTTACTCGCTGTGCCATTTGCTGGCCCTTAACCAAATGTTGATTTGAAACCAAAAACAAAGTGCTAGTAGAAAACAAAGAGTCAAAGCACCAAAGTGTTGACCGCCCCCTACACACACACACACACACACACACACACACACACACACACACACCCCAGTGGTCAAAGCTAGATCTGCTTCTGACAGAGTCTAAACAAGCATGGCTGCTGGGGACCTTTACAGAAGCTCTTACCAACAACATAGGACTGATAGGACCCCCTAGTAACAAGAAATATGCAGTCATGTGCATTTTCTAACAAGTCATCCAATGAAAGGGCACCTAGGAGAGCCACATTAGTCATGATGCCCTTTTAGATTAGCTACCCGTCTGCCCTTCCGCCCATGTTTGTTTGAGGTGGAAAGCCAGCTGTGCCCTCGAACATCCTCCATGATGCACATCAATGCTGGTATAAGCAACAGATTCTCTTCTCAGAGATAGCCCCACTAAGCCCGTGAGGAAGGGCACACCCTAAGACTTAGGCCAGGGCCTTTCCTACACTATTCAAAGTCTCAACAAATTATACCTTTAAAGGCACATTTTGCATTTAGAACAGGACACTTATAAACACCACAAGAATAAATAAAATGTTGCAAGGACACACGCTAACATTTGATTAAGGGACAGCAAAGTGGTTCAGTGGGTACACGCTTAATTCACTAGCATGAGCACCTCACTTTGACCCCGGAACTCTAGGAAGAAGGAGAGAAGCAACTCCAGAAAGTTGTTGTCTGACCTTCACCTGTACACTGTGGCATGTAAAGTCACACATATTTACACACACATATAGTGGTACATTTAAAAATATTAAATTGCATTATCCTGCTCAAGCTGGAATGTTGAGATGGCTACTTGCTTATTTTGAAAAACTATATCAAAAGCAAAACAGTCCAAAAATAAGCCTAGTACAATTTCTATTTCCTACATTTGTGTAAAAGCTATGTGTTATTTTAACTAAACATCTGGTCTTTGTCCCCCATGTAAAAAAAAAAAAATACCTGAATTTTCTTCAGTCTTTGGCAAGAGGTACCAGAATCCCATGCCAAGCCAGTAAAAGTCACACATTCTTCCCAAGAGGGAAAAAAAAAAAAAGCCAATAAAACAAAGCATTGAAAAAAAAAAAGTAAACGTTCAAATAGGAGAGCTGTGATGCCTATATCCTAATCAGCCTTGCAAATTGTTTTAAATTTTTTAAATTTGACTACTTGGAAGATCTAATACTAGAGGTTTATTCAATATATTGCTCTAAAAAGAAAATCTCCTTCCAACACGGGGACTCAGCCAGTTATTTGGCCTCCTAGAGTAAATCACATGAATTAATTTTTATAAATATTCAATGCCTGTTCTTGCATTATACAAATTGATTCTTTAGGTTACTTCAACCAGAGTTGAATTCCGACACCTCTCACTACACGGAGGAATAATCTCTATCTCACGGTTGCCTCCGCACCTTCCCAGTGCTGGCACTGTCATCTGTCACAGAGAAAGCTGAGAAGTAAATACAGTCCTGCCATCAAACTATGACAGGCTCATTATAACAAGAGACTCATAAATCTCGAAGCAAAGGGACTACCATTACATTTTAAAATAATAATTGTATACAGTTTGTGTATGGCGCTCTTACTTGGAACAAAGACAGGTGTTTCTTTCCCCTCTCGGCCATTCGTAATAGTGAAATGAATTCTATCACAATATCACCTCCCACCCTACTCTAAAAGGGCCAAAAGTTATAATATGGTTGCAAAACAGTTTGGAAGCATGAAACACAAAGGAAGAGTTTCACACCTATAAGTTATTCTGTGTAACTCAGCAAGCGAGTTGTGCTTGGTGGGAGGAAGTCAACATTGGAAAAGGGCAAATAACCCAGAACTAAATGGCTGGGTTGGGGCTGAGAAACAGCTCCATAACCAAGTTCCTTTGGACGTTAAAACTGGCCAGCCTGTAGCAGACCTCTCCCATAGCTTCAGGAGGCATCTGTGAGTGAACTGAGATGACCCTATAGCAGAGGGTTTTTTAATACGTGCAGCCCATGGCACACAAACAACCTCTTAGTTTAGGTACTTTACTAGAAGCCCAGATAGATCAGCACCTTTTCAGCTCACTTCAATTGCTCCTTGGTAGGAATTATTTGTTCCCTATGATTGTCACTTGCCAGAGAGTAGAAAGTGCTTGAGATGTTAAGCAGAGAGCTTTCTTCTGCCCAAGTTGGCCACCCCATGGGAGACCCTGCAGCCCTGTCAGGAAACCCACCTTGGGGGAATGCCTTTCTGTTTGAACACAGCAGATTTCCAGCAACTCAGCCAGGTCCACCGGAGCACCCTGATCTTCTCAGGGTGTGTGAGGACTGCAACAGAACAAACTGAAAGGTATTGTTGGAGGTATAACCCAGGGGCAGAACATTTGCCTAGCGTGCAGGAAGCCCTGGGTTCCGCACCCCACCCCGCCCCAGCACTGAAAATAAACTCTATCATACACCTGATCTCACATTCAACTCACTCATACCTGACTAATCAGAAAAGAATCTCATTATGAGATGAGCCTCGGTCTGAGAGTCTTACAGTCCAGCATGAGAATATTAGCGCATTCCAATTTCATGAAAGGTCACAAACCCAAGAGGAAAAAAATAAAAAAAGCTTTCTCTTTCATAGTAAAGAAAATTCCGGACAAATGGCAAAAGCTGGAGGACAGACCACTTCAGTTTTGACACTTCCTTTCAATACTAGTGAATATTGTTCCTTCAGAAATAAAATGTTCCTGAGTATCCCTGCGATAGACAATACACTCTGATACACACTTGTAGGGTCCTTGCTCTCTAAGTCTATGGAGCAGTGTAGGGGAGGGGTGGAAAAGGTAGGCTGGTGAGAGCAAAGGGAAGTGAAGGGAAAGGGAGCCGTCACTTGAAGCTGCACACCCCGTGTGATTTTCACAGTATGTGATGCCTCCGCTGAGACCCAAACACTTACTATGAAAGAGACCAATAGACAGATACTCGGTTCCCAAGCATATCACAGGTACCAGGCTGTTGGGGGGGAGGGAAGTGAAAAAGCACAACCATTTGGAGGGAAGGGATTGCTGTGAAGCAGAATTGAGCCAGAGAAACAAGCAGAAGACAGGTTATAAAAAGTGGGCTTTCCAAGGGATTCTGAGGTAAATGGGAAGCCACTGGAAGTTATTAAGGGACGTCATAAATAATTACACTGGGGAGAAAGAATTGAAGAAGAAAAACAAAGCAAGGGACTGGAGGGATGGCTCAATGATTAAGACTCTTGGTGAGGACTAAGGCTCAGTTCCTAAAACCTACATGGTGGCTCACAATTGTCTTCAACTCCAGTTACAGAGGTTCTGCAGCTCCTCTGTCCTCTGTTGTCATCAGCACACACTTGTGTGTAGGCAAGTTCTAGGCAGGAGGAAATGATGATTGCAATGGAGATGGGGGAAAACAGCAAACTTCAGAACTACTTAGACATCAGAAGACACTGGACCTCACTAGGATAACATTGGTGTCCACACTGGAGACCTATATAAACAATTCAGTTTCCCTCTATGAACCTTAGCTGTTGCTGTTGTTCCCACAGGGTAAAATACAGTAAATGCTGGTGAGACTGTTAAGAAAGAATAGTTAGTAAATTCACAAAGTGCCTAGAACAGTTCTCGGAATGTGATGGATATTTAGAATTATCGCCTCCTATGTGCTCAAATGTAGAGACAACATAACGTGCTGTAGACGTACGAGCAAATGTACATCTTACCTACGGCTGCTATCGTTGCATGTGGGGGAGTCCATGGGGCGCACTCCCCTCAAGCCCCAGCGGAGAATTCCCGGGAGTCTCCCAGGTAGCCCAGCTTTCCACCGGCACCAGACCATCTCACGCTTGCGGTATGGACAAGCGCTGACCCAGAGGTGGTGGCAAATCCCTCTGCCATCCATAGTTTCTCTAATGTGATCTGGGACCCTGACACTTTGCTCTTTCCCCGGGTGTTCTGCCTTGTCCCTGGTTCGTGCCTTTTCCCCTTTAAATTTCATCCTCTGGGGTGGATGAAGTGGGTCAGAGGGTGAAGATGCCTGCCACCAAGCTTGCCAACCTGCGCTGATTCCCTGGAACCTCGAGGGTAGAAGGAGAGGGCTGATTGCAGCCAAGTTGTCCTCTGCCCTCCACCATGCGCCATGGAATGAGCACACCCACAACTTTTTTTTTACATTTTTAAACAGGACTTAAAAGTGAAGCTTATACGTGAAGCAAGAAAAAGGTTAATTTTGTATGCCTGTGTAGCTCACCAGGAGGTCCCAGACTACTGCATCCATATGCATGTACGTGTAGGTACATTTCACCAAAGGTGTATTCTTTGTATGTCCTGCAGTGTGGTTCTCTGTCTGTTAAACTTCTCAGTGCTGAACAAACATACGGTGGAAAACAGCCAATTTCCATTTTAATAGGATTATTATAATTGCATTTCACACATGGGAACCTAACCTGGTGAAGCAGGAGGGTAGTCAGTCACACAGGGTCCTGAAGATGTCACCTAGATAGCCTCTAATGCATGTGTCAATGCCCTAGG
This sequence comes from Psammomys obesus, assembly GCF_907164565.1. Classification (NCBI taxonomy): domain Eukaryota; kingdom Metazoa; phylum Chordata; class Mammalia; order Rodentia; family Muridae; genus Psammomys; species Psammomys obesus. The sequence goes on along the minus strand of NW_026591711.1, from coordinate 1,818,237 downwards.
TATCACTGAGACCAATGGCCTTCTTAGAGCTCCACATTCTTTGAAAAGGACTAGACACAAACCAATCTTTGCAAGCCCCGGCTGGTGCCTTCCAGTTTTTCCAGGGTGTAAACTTGGTCAAAACAAAACAAAAAAACAACCTTGCCCCTTGCTTCATCCATTTCTCAAAAGTTTGGATCTACTGACCACAGAAAGGGAAGTTCAATCAGCAGTTTACAAAGGAACAATTTGGAAGAGAAGTGTATTAAATCCTAAGGGAAATTAAACTCAAATAATCCAATAACAGTGTTACAAAATTAACACAAGACTATGAATTGAATTAATTGCCTCCTACTGTGGGGATTCTTGGCTATGGCAGACCAAAACAAATGAAGCCCTATGAAGTCAATTACCCTAAGAGAGGCCACAGGCAAGCATGGTAGTCACACCCTGGAGTTTACCTACTGCTGCTTTTCAACTTTCTGGCTTACTGTAGAGACCTTCAGGATCCGGAGACACATTCACTTTGGTCTCCCCACGCCTCGGGTTATGCAGAGAGGCTGCAGAGAGCACAGAACAGCTATAGATGTTTGTCAAGTCACCTCTGACTGCCCCTGTCTGGATGGATGGCCCAGAGGAGGGCCAGTTCTCCTGGGAGGGCAGAGGGTCTGAAGGGACCCTGAGCGACTTCTCTGCCTCAGTGGGTCTAGCAATAAGGCAGCCGCTCCAAAAGAAAGTCACTGTGGCATTTCTGCAAAGGCACGTTTATTTCTATAAATTCTCTTTTAATGCCATGCTGTCGGTATGCCTGTGGCAAGGTGATTACGTAAATAATATGGGCTCTAGGAGCAACACACTGAGCATGCGTGACTGCGTCATCCCTGCTAGGTGTCTTAACTTAGGGGTTTTGAGCAGGAAGGTAGGATGTGGCGTCTTTCATAGAAATAAAATCCTGTGATTTATACACATTTGCCAAATCAGACCCTTCGGGCAGATAACAGAGGCTGAAGTGCAACCTGGACCAGCTCCTGGACATTTTCTCTGCCGCTCATCCTCCACGTAACGGCTGACATTTACTCTTGGAGCTTTGTAAAATCCGAACAACATTTCCAAAATCAATTAATTCATGGCGTTTTGTTGCGGTACTACGTGACTTATAATTTTTTTCACATTCTTAATTTTGTTTGACATTTTGAAAATATTATGCGTAACTCTTTTATCTGAATTTTTTTTAAAACCCAGCTAGTGTGTATTGAATCTTTTTTTTTTTAAGCTTCTCTCAAAAACTAACAAAAGCACCAAAAACAAATGACTTCTTGTTTAAGCTAGGAGAAATAAAACATCCTGTTTGTTTGGAATCTTAATGACTGTTGCCCCAATCTTATCTAATTAGGACAGCCTTCATAATGAGGAAAATTCTTTTCAAAGTCAATGGGTTTGCAAATACAAACATTACTGTCCCTCCAGAATGAATTAAGCACATTCCAAACATGCATATTTTGGTTACACACTCTTAATTAATATTACTACTAAAATATGTGGAATTTATCTGTTACAGTATAAAACCATGAGTTCCCTCCTCATAGACCCATAGACACCAGGCTGAACATAGTAACTCAGTTTTGGACTTAGACAAAATGGAAATTATTTCATCAAAACGATTCATTTTGTTGGCTTTAGTAACTTCAAGCTTATTAACATCAAACATCTTTTGTACAGATGAATTAATGATGCCCCATTTTCACAGCAAAGAAAGTGATGGTAAATATTCCCAGGTAAGTTTTAAAACCTACCTAGTATAACTGACATTCTATACATACACACTAATACAACTGCCATTCTACACATACACACTAATATAACTGACATTCTATACGTACACACTAATATAACTGCCATCCTACTTATACACACTTATATATCTGACATTCTATACATATACACTAATATAACTGACAAGCTATATGTACACACTAATGTAACTGACATTCTATACGTACACACTAATATAACTGACATCCTACTTATACACACTTATATACCTGACATCCTATACATATACACTAATATAAATGACATTCCATACATATACTCACGCACATACACTATTTGTCCTGAATCTAATTCTTTTGTAAAGAATAAGTAAATTCATACTTTCTTTTCTTTTGGATTTTGGTTTTCTGTCACACTTTGGCTTTTCTGTGACAATAGATGATGTCACTTTGTAAAATTTAGCACAGTGGCAATCAACCTGGCCTCTCTAATGACACCCATACTGCACCCTGTGTGTAATATTTAGCAAGTAAAAGGTGAGTTGATATGTACCAATTGACTCCAAAGTGCATGCTTGAAGTAACAAGATACAGAAATAACATCTGGATACACTTCAGCTGGAAGCTTGCGTGACAGATACAGCATTTGTATTTTTCTCTTAGCAATTGCGAGCTGTTAAAGATTGTGGTATCTTTAAATGCTGGTAAGATGTTCATCCCTACATCAGAGAACTACAAGTTATGTTTATTCTCTGTGTTTATATGTTCTGCAAAGTTTCTGGTTAGTATGTATCCCTCATTGATAATGAGAAAAGAATCATCTAATTGTTTTTGCATGTTGACCAATGTTTAGGGTAGAACCAAACCTAAATATTCACTGCACTTTATGAATGTGGCTCCTATGGAGTCGGACTGTTGGAGGTACAGTACCTCACAGACCAACATTGGCTCTTCAGTAAAAATGTAATTTGTAGCCTAGTTAAAGTGCAACTAGTTTTTTGAAATATGTTTTTAGAGTGGAACTGTTTCTATGAGGGCATAAAAAACTCAATGGGACTGCCCAGAACCATACACAGAACAGGCTGGCTCCAATTCTGAGTGCTACTTGGTAAAGGGGAGAAGCAAAATGATGGAGGGAGGCATGGGAGGGATGGGAAGGCATGCAGAGGGAATGGAAGTTTCCTCTAAAGGCATAATACAAGCATATAAAAATAGTCCATAAACAATATGAATCAAAAACCTGAAAGAGAATAACTGTAATGAAATAAACTTTTGCCTCATTTCAATACTTCATTATATCCCTGCTGTTTGAACATACTGCTGCACTCACTATATATATTTTTTATTAATATTTTATAGTTGTCTTATAATAGTCAAGGGACAGAGAAACTAGATTGCTTTAAGAAGCTTAATACAAATTATTTATTTAAAAATTTTGCATATAGGAACACAAACTTTGTTTATAGCTAAAGCAAGTCTGTAGATTAAAGTCTGGATTTAAGTTAATTTAGGGTTTAAATCTATGGCTTGTAATAATAATAAATTATTTTAATTGTTGTTTCTAATTATAGCCCAAAGAAATCCCAAAAGAGGAAAAGGAAAGAAGTGTCAGTTTTCAAGAACTAAAAGACTGGGGTGCAAAGAATGTTATTAAGATGGGTCCAGCCCCCGCCAACAAAGTGCCACACTCAGCAGCCAACCTTCCCCTGAGATTTGGGAGAACCACAGAAGAGGAAAAGAGCCCCAGGGCACAGGCCAACATGGTGGCAGGGACTGTGAGCCGTGTTCCCAGCCTACCCCAAAGGTTTGGAAGAACAGCCAGAAGCACCCCCAAGACAATGAGTGGTTTGCTCCAGAGATCCTTGTATTCCTTGGCTGCCAGTGAGTTGCTCTACGCCATGACCTGCCAACATGAAGAAATCCAGGGTCCTGGGCAAAGGCAACCAAGGTAAGTGTAGGAAAGATGGTCAGCTGCGTGGGCAGAGAATTAAAAAAATGTGTATCCCATACTGTCAAACTGGACTGCTAAGAAAGCTGGCTTCTCAGAAGGACGGGGGCAACGTCACAGTAAATAAGCACCTGTACATTCAGATCTCTTCAAGGATGGGTGTGATAAGAGCAAGCCACCCACGTGGCCATTGTTCAATGTTCCATCCCTCTAAAATAAACATGCCACATGAGAGGATTGTTCATCAGTTTAGACCACATCACCATCTCAAACACATGGCAAATTCAGGGATTTTATTTCCCCCCCAACAATTTTTTGGGGGTGGTGTGGGAGATGGAATGTGGGCCTTATGCAGGCTAGGCAGGTCTTTTACCACGGTCAAGCTACCATTCAACTTTTAACCAGAGTTTTCTTCACCTTGTTTTGTAAATAAATCCTTCCTACATCCATTCTTAGTATTAATTAACAAGTACTTACTAGTGTCGGCTACTACGTAAGATTAGAAAATGTTATTCCTAGGAGAAACAATAGATTAACTAAAATTCCTAACTTTGGTTACAGGCTACCCAAGAAACTTGCTACCATCTGACTTGTAGGTTAGGATCTGTTACCTTTAACAGACTTTAATTTCTCTAAGTCCCATCACTTTATCCACTGCCACATCGTTAGGACCTAGACCTGTGACTTCCCCATAAGTCCTGGGTATTTGAGAGAGTGAATGACTGTTATACGAGAGACAGTAATAATATCCTACAGAGGGTGCACCCATGGGAGGGAGCCCAGGGCTATTTCCTTGGGAGGGCAGCTGGACTCTTAACAGACAGAGCCTATGAGGAGGAGGGAGGCCATGTCCAGACTAAAGGCTGAGGGAGAGAAAAGGCACTGAAGTGAGGCAAGCCATGGAGAACTGAGGTCCCCCTTGCAGGAGCAAGAACAAGTAAAGAACTCAGGATGAGGGCAGAGGGAAGAGGATAAACAAAACGCAGATGAATGGGGACCAGGCATGGGTTTAGGCCTCAGTCATCTGGAGATGGAGAGTTGCTGTCATTTTTGTTGAGGCCCTAGGGTGTATATATTATATAATACATATATATACAGGGTAGCCTTGCACAACTGAATCAATGGTGTCCACCACAAGGTCACAATCCGGCAGAATCTCATTTGTTTCAACCCAATTCAGCTAAAGTATAACTAAGTAATTACAAAGATGAATTTTTTTTTTGAGACATCATCTCACTCTGTAGATCTGGCTGGCCTTCAACTGTCTCTGTGGACCAGGCAGGGCTCAAACTCACAGAAGTCCTCCTGCCTCTGTCTCCCAACTGCTGAGACGAAGGCTATGTCCTTCCACACCCTGGGTGGGTCGTATCTTTATGTATTTTGGCTTGCTAGTGCTCTGATAGATGAGAACACTGTTCTGTTACATTGAAGGAGACAGACATTCTCGGAAACAGATGATGCGGAAGGGAAACAAGAACAATAGGAAACCTCGAACCCGTCCTTCAAGATGCTATGAAGCTGTGACTGTAGTCTAAACGGCTCTGTGGTGTTGATAAGGAAGAGCACTGATGAGAGCAATTCTCCTGTCAGCATAGACTATGTCAACGTTTGTCAAACAAGGTCAAGAATACTTGTAATGTAAAGTTGAAGTACGTTTTGTCAGAATAAAACAACACTGTAAATAAAGACACTTCTGTCTAATGGGAGAGAGGAGGAAGGGAGGGAGGAAGGGAGGGAAGGAGGGAGGAGAGGAGAGGGAAAAAGGGAGAGAGAAAGGGAGGGAGGGAGAGAGAGAGGGAGGGAGGGAGAGAGGGAGGGAGGGAGGGAGAGAGGGAGGGAGGGAGGAAGGAAAAGAGAAACTGAAGCCATATGACTATACACTGTAAAACCATGAACATGTCCATCCTCCGACACCCCTACCCAGCACTGAGCACCCCCTGCCCCTGTCTCACAGGCAGGTTTGGGGGAGCCTGCCTCCCCAGCTCCCAGCTCCACCTCCAGCTCAACCATCTGGGATTATGGGGATGGAGCTGGGGCGGGGTGTTCTATAATTTATTTGGTGAATAAAAACCTCCCAAAGGTGCAGATCCTAGGCTCCCAGCCAGCTCCTGTTTTCCCATGATGCTATGAGGCCCGGCTAGGACCCACCTGGGCAGAACCTCTGCCTAGCACCTTATAAGTCTAATAGGCAAAACACCCTCAGGTCTGCTGAGCCCCTTGTGCCTTTTGGGTTGCATTTCCAGCAATGTGGATGAGAGGAGCTTAGGTCCACAAAGTAAGTCCTATTGTAAAGAAAATAAAAGAGGGAAACCCCCCTCCATGCACACACAAAGTCTGTATAAAGCCATATCTGTAATACACGGCGGTTCTTCCTGTATGTCACAACGAAATTTCCCGATTAGATGTACACACACAATCATGTGCTCAGCTACAGTTGCTTAAAAAAATTAAATAGATGTGTGGCCTGACAGATAGCAAGGTGAAAGCTGATTGACAAGTGGACCAGGGTAACATGGCTACTTGTGAAGGTGGTTTAAAAGATTTCCCTTCTCCACGTCACCGTCACCGTTAGTGAACAGATTAGAATTTAAAGCCCAACTCCTCTCTGTGTAATTTTACAAGACAAAGGAAACCCTGAGTTCAAAGAGGGGCGGAAGAGAGAGCACTAAGAGCAGACCATTTCATGCCTCTTGTATCTATATTCAGAAACTTGCCTGTCATGCATCCCTTTGTGTCCTCATGTAAAATTTTAAGGCTTTGATTTGGTGGAAAACCATCTGGCCACTCCTCAGCTAACAACTTCTAAATGCAGCGGAACCAAAAACAAATGCATGGTGAGCCAACCTTAGTCCTGAGAATATGAAACCCTTCATCAGCTGTAACAGGCTTACTGAGCAGCTCCAACTCCACAAGGGACCCACAGGAAATGATTTCTTTTTCTCCCACTCCGCTGGGCCTGGTGACTCTCCCTCTCCTGCTGGGTAGAGCTCCAGAAACAATACCCTGGACAGATGCCATAACTTCCTTGGTCACTGCTTGATATTAAAAAATTCTGTAAAGTCCGGGTGAAGACTCCAACCTCAGATCCAAGGCAAACTGTTCGGTCCCTCACCACTGGCTAGCCTACAGACCGGAAGATCCGCAGCAGGAACAGAACGATTCTCTCTTTTCTCAGCCTTGCCTGCAAACCTCCGCGGTGGCTGGCGGGAGGGAAAATGGCAATGGAGAAAGCAGTCCTCCCCCTTCTCCAGAGTGTCCAGGTGGGCAGAGCATGAGGGGAACTGTACACGCTGCTCATACAGCCTGTCTGATGTTGCCGCTTCTCCCGGTGAATTACAGGCTTTCAAGCTGCCTGGACCTACCTGTCGCTCACTCTCTCCCTGCTACTTCCTCCATGTTCTCCCTGGACCCATCCTATTGCCCGAAAGAAAGGCTCAGCTACCTTTCCAGTAACCGCTTGGGGTATAAACAAGATATCCAGCCCATGAACAAGCTTAAACTATCCAGACCCTAGCGCTTGGCTTCCAGAGAGCTGCGACAGGTCCATGGCCAGTCTTCAAGTCCACTGGCCCTTGCCGCTCCCGCCCCAGAGTAGTTTCATGAACCTGTGACCTGTGCAGTCCCACAGGGCCAGGCTCGATGCTAAAGTATGGGGAGGATTTGAATGGGATCCTCAGGGACTGGGGTTAGAGGTTCGGTCCCCCGTTGTGACAGTATGAGAGGTGAGCACAGGAGGAAGTTTATGGGTCACTGGGACTACCACACACAAACGGGACTCCAGAGTGAGTTTTTATGACCTTAGGTCACACAGACCTAAGACTTCTGATTGCCTGGTTGGCTTTCTGTCTTACGAATCGATCGCCTACTCCTGCACCGAAAGGCTCCCGACATTGTGTGTCATTAGGGTTAGGATGTGCAATGTGCCCCAGAACTCAGGTTTGAGCGGTGACTCAATCACTGTGGGCACTAACCTTGTCATGGAAGCAGTCCACTGTGCTGGATAGTTTTGTGTCAACTTGGCACAAGCCGAACCGACGAAACCACACTTGAGAAATGCCTCCAAAGAATCTGGCTATCGGGCATTTTCTTAATTAGTGACTGATGGGGGAGGGCCCGGCCCATTGTGGGTGGTGCCAACCCTGGGCTGGAGGTCCTGGGTTCCACAAAAAAGCAGGCTGAGCAAGCCAGTAAGCAGCACCCCTCCATGGCCTCTGCAGGGCCCTGCTTCCAGGTTCCTGCCTGACTTCCTTCAGTAATGAGCAGTGATATGGAAGTATAAGCCTCCCCAACTTGCTTCTTGGTTATGATATCTCATCACAGCAATAGTAACACTAACTAGGACATCCATTAATGAGTTCTTAGCCTGATGGCATTAGGAAGTGGGGCCTAGTTTATCATGGGGCTGTGTCTCCAGCCCCTTCCTTTCACTCTGTTTCCCATCGCCCATGTGGTGAGACTAAAAATGAATGGAGCCAGCTCTGAAGCAGCTAAGCCCCCTGAAACCATGAGCTTAAATGAAGCCTTTTGTCCTTTTAAACTGTTTTCTAGCAGGTAATTCTGTCACAGGAACAGAAGGCTAACACATATGTTAAGTGCGATGATGTCCTTACTAGAACCGGGCTTATCCCAGTCAGTCTCCAGAACTGTGACCGCTTTTCTTAACAAAGCAACCAGCCTCAGGGATTTGTCACAGTAACAGAAAACAGATTATACAGAAATAGAGCTATTCCCATAACTATACCTAAAACTATGGGGGCAGATTTACAATCAAAACCAAGAGATGGGCAGAGATTTGAAGAGTTTGAAAGAGCTAAAACCCAAGATAATTCTTAAATAATCACAATCTCTCAAGTGATTTATGCTGGATTTCCTCAAAACACTGGCGTTTTACAGCAGAAAAAAAATAGAAAGGACACAGAGAGAGAGAGACCGAGAGAGAGCCTTCTCTCCCAGAACTTCCCTTCCTGGGGAACCTGCCTGGATTGGTATCACCCTACACCCCAGCCAGCGTGTGAAGAGGAGCAGAGGACAGAGGCTTCAGGGAAAGTTGGAGGTTCAGAATGTTCCAATGCAGTGATGATTTCCATGGAAATGACTTTGATGTGGTCTCAGCACCATATTTTATATATCATGTTATGACAATGACCTTGAAAATAACAAAAAAAAAAAAAAAAGGAAGAAGTGTCCTGACTCTGGAGCAATTTCTCATGAGAAAAATGAAAGGTCAGTGCTCACCTAAGTGTGACCAAAGAAATGAGACAGGCCAGAAGGTGAGTGTGTTGGCTTCTGCGTCCTGTCTTCCTTTTTCCCTTCTTAAAGATCTGCTTTGGCCATCACATGGTACCTCTCCTTTAGAGGATAGAAAGTTATCACACTGCACAATGAATGAACCAACTGCATGCTGTTTTCTCTACCTGTGTCTGTATAAGTTTCTTCATCAGGAAAACCTGTTTCCTATCAGAACCCACGGAGACCAATCAAATTTGAATGCAGATGCATGCAACAGAAAACCTAGCTAATAGTATCCCAACCAAGACTTTTCTTCCCACATAAAAATGTGTGGGGGGAAAAAAAAAAAGCAGTCCTGAGCTGGTGTGAGAATTCAGTCAACTGGGACCCAATGTCTGGCCATCTTTGCCTCCTCTGGACCTCAGCAAGCTACCACACCTCTTTTTGAGGAGCACAGAGTCAAAGGAATTCTCTATTTCAACAAAACTTCTCTTCAAACACTAACCAGGAACTTCCTCTTTTGTGCAAACAGCCACCCTTGTGTGCAAATTGGACAAGAAAACAGTGTAGTCCTTCCATCCCAGGATGTGGCCCCAACCACTATCACCGTGAAAGAAAAGATAAGAGCATGGCTACAGGATGGGTGACCTCTACAAGCTCGCCTCCTTGCTTTCTAAAAGACATATCACAGTCTCATTCCCTAGACAACAGTGAGTTTGGGCGCTATTTGTGCATCACAGATTGTTTGGCAGTACATGGAGTTGCTATCTCTAGTTTTCACCTGCCATGTGCCAAGGGGACCGCTCTACAACTGTGACAAACCCAAAATGTCTCTGGACACTTCCAAATGTTCCCTGGAGGTCCAAATAATTCCTTATTAGGAATCACTTAGTTGAATTGGCCCTTCCTAAAACTTGTGACTATCGCCATAGTGATTGTGTTTTCTTTAACGTTTAATACTGTTCTGTTAACACGAATTTCTATCCATGAGAACAAGGAATGAATTGTCTGAAGAAACAGGAGCCAACAAACTGGCTCAACTGCCACCAACCTGCCCTCAAGGTCACCTTCTCCTCCACCCTCTGCATGCCCACCAGCGTGCAATGACAAGCCCTCAAGCTCGCTAACGTACCGAGCATTCGGGGAAACCTCCGCTGACTTAAACACCAGTAAGAAAAAATACAAGAGCCCGAGATTAAATCCTTAGTGTTTTAAAATCCCATACGAAGATGTGGAAGAGAGTAGGAGATGGGAGAGGGGAAGGGAGGGAAGGAGCCAAGTAGGAGGGAAGAAGGGAGTGGGAGAGGGACAGATTAGATTCTAGGAAAGCATTACTTTATCTCTTCCCTGAATGTAGAGCAGGAAAGGAGTGTCCACCTCAGCAGGAATAAGAGGTGAGAAGCACAGTATCACCGAAGCAGAAGGAAACTATTGTTGTCTTATTCCACCTCAGCAGGAATAAGAGGTGAGAAGCACAGTATCACCGAAGCAGAAGGAAACTATTGTTGTCTTGGGCCATCAAGGAGCAAAGTGATGCTTTTTCTTCTCCAGCACGAAAGTGTTTGGGGTGTGTTTCTGTCTGTAACACACACACACACACACGCACACACACACGCGCGTGCGCACATATAGGTAAGCATGTATGTGTACCTGTGTACATGCATGTAAAGGCCTCAGAGGCTGAGGGTTTTGTGTCTTCTCTTTCCTTTCCTTCCTTCTTCCTTTCTTTCTTGAAACACATCAGGTAGCCCCAGGGATCCGCCTGTTTCTGCATCCCCAGCACCAAGATGATGAGTGGGCCACCATGAAACTCAAGCCCTTTGTGGCTGTAAAGTGAGCGCTTTACCAAGTAAGCTACCTCCCCAGCTCCCAAAGTGCTCCTGTTGATGAAGCCCCACCTCCCATTCTGCTTCAGCAGTACTGCTGGGCCGGAGAGGTACAGGGAATCTCAGTGACTCCCAAGTAGAATTGTGGCGCAGTGGCCAAAGGTGCGCTCGCTGTACCTTCAGAGGTCTTACACTCCCTGGGTGATTTGCAGCCTCTTACAGAGCTTATTCAGGAAATGGAACAACATGTTAAGATATTAAAATAAATCAGCAGTGCGCCCTGACTCACCAGCACGAAGTGTCATGGCTGCCCCACTCTTCCCCAGATGGATGGCTATCGAGTATGCCCAGTAGGATTCAGTTAGAACATATTACCCAGCAGGCAACCGTCCCTCTTCATTATTCCCAGGCTATGTGAACTTCCCATTTATTAATTAACTCCCTCTTTGGACTGTTTATCAGATGTTGCATGGTTCATTCACCACTGTGCTCTTTAAACTGGGGAGATCTTGCTTGCCTTTTGAAACCAATTTTTATTGTGATAAAAAAAATCCACATAACATAAAATTTATCATCTTAACCTCCTATAAGTTTACAGTTCAGCAGATTGAATACAGTTCACTAGTCTTTTTCTGGAATCTGATTCTATTCATGACACACATGCTGCTACAATGTAAACACAGCCAAAGTTTTGTTTTATTTATGAAAAAAAAAATCCCATGAAAACAACAAAGCTGCTGGTTTCCACGAGGCCTGGACTCTATTATAGAGTCTTCCATTACCCAGAAATGTTAAAACTTTTCACCTAAACATTTTCCTTCTATGTCTTTAAGTATGTCTCAAAGGAGGCTATGTTGCAGTCATTTTTTTTCTCCCCTTTTATTCACTCATGGCTTTTGACATACTGTACTGACCTGGAGCCTAAGCTCATTCATGGCCTGGAAATGCCTGGAAGAGCGCAGTTTTCTGTCAGCAGACAGACACGAGGAGACATGTAAATATGGTCATGAAAATGGAGTCTGATTAGTGTAAGTCTCTTAAGAAATGAAAAGCCTTATTTCCCAGCACTCAGGAGGCAGAGGCAGGTAAATATCTGAGTTCGGGGGCAGTCTGGTCTACAGAGTGAGTTCCAGAACAGCCAGGCTACACAGAGAAATCCTGTGTCAAAAAACAAAGCAAAACAAAAATTGCTTTGCTAGGTGGTGGCAGTGGCACACACCTTTAATCCCAGCACTCATGAGGCAGAGGCAGGTGGATCTCTGTGAGTGTGAGGCTAGCCTGGTCTACAAAGTGAGTCCAGGATAGCCAGGCTACACGAAGAAATCCTGTCTCAGAAAAATGAAAAAGAAAGAATGAAATGAAATGAAATTTGGTGCCAGATGTGGAGGCGCATGTCTTTAAACCCAGGAAGGGGGTTGGGAGTGGGGCAAAGGCAGGCTGATTTCTGTGAGTTCAAGCCAGCCTGGAATCCAAAGCAAGTTCCAGGGTGGTTATACAGAGAAACCCTGTCTTGAAAAGACAAAACAAAACAACAACAAAAAAAGAGTTATGATTGTTCATGTGCTGTTTTGCAACACTTTCTCTTGACCTTGAGAACTCGCTTATATTCTGCCCAATAACATAATTCATTACGTTACATTAGTTCCTGTCTGTTTCATATTAAAGTCAATTAAAATTGGAAACTTTGCACTTGATGTCTGAAAAATCTACATCAGTAACTAGCCCAAAAGATGTCCAAAGATAACTAATGAAAAAGTTCCTTATAGACTGCATCATAGCATTTTCCTCTCACAACATAAAATGAATACGGGGCATGTAATACTAACAATTATTACCCACATCCTCATCCTCAATATAGGAATGGAAATACGAAAGGAGCCAAAAGAAAAATCACTACTAAAATCAAGAATGGAACTAAATTATAACCAGATTGATGTCAAATTAACATTCTCTTTGTGGGAATAGAAAAATATTATTTTAATCCTGAAGGAGAAATATTACAAAACTGATTTTACTTCTTGCCCAGATTTCTATTGTGGTTAATAAAGCAGAATCTATTGTTCTTCTTGCAATAAAAATAATTAGCTATGGCAGTGCATCACATAATTTTCTCACGTTCGAAAATTGTCTTTTCCCCTTGTGATTTAAAGCACTGAGTGGAGCCAACATTGCAAAATACCTTTTAACCACTAGGGGGAAGAAAACATTTTGCATCTGTGCACTACCAGCTTTAAACTCTAAAGCTAAAAGGACAGTCTGCACTACAACAAAAGGCCCTCGAGGTCGCCCTGTGTTCTGTGCGACGTCTGCACATATAATGCTCCACTGACGGTCTTAAGGGTCAACATTAAATGAGCATATTCAACAGTCCACAGAAAGTAAAAGTAAGTATCCCTTTGAGTCTAGTCTATCCTCCCAGAAAGGTGGGTTCCTTAAAGCAGGCTAGCATCCCTGGAGCTGCCACAAGCAAGTTTCTTTCTGTGTTAAATATCCGCAATGCAATGCAAAGGTGGTGTTTCTTCTAGAACTGGCTTGTCACTGAGTTCACAGAGCTATAAATTCTCAGCTATGGACGAGGAGTATTTGTAATATGAACTTTCTTTACCAGGAACTAATAATAGTTCTAACGAGGCAACTTGTTTCCCTTCATTGAAAGGGAATTTGTTTCCATTTCAATGAAATGACCTTTCAATGAAGCTATTTGCACTTCAGTAACTAAAGCATTACTTTGATTAGAAAACACAACCTCTTCACTCTCTCAACTAAAATGCAGCACGGTAAATTATCCCTCTTGGATTTCCGTCTGAGCCGGCGACATTTTAACTACTGCCTCTTTCTCCTCCCCTCCTTGTCAATCTTGGCCATGCCCTACATCAGTGGACAGCAAGAGGGTGATGGTAGCAGGCTGGTGGAGGAATGGTAGGGAGCCAGGAATTACTCATCACAGAAGTTGGTGACTTCTCTGATGCCTCAGGCTGCTTTTACCTCTCATGGCTTTACCCACCACCCTAAATCACTTCAGTTCTAAAGCGTTCTTCTTTAACCTAAACAATTCTTCTCTCTCCACTTCCTAGGTCTGTGGCAAACACCTACCCTAATACAAAACAAAAAAACAGAGAAGTGGTATGGAAAAGCTGGGAGTGGAGCACGGTGGCAGGCTTCCTCTTATTCACCCTGAAGAACAGTGATTTCAGGCTAACACCAGGCACAGCAAAGTGCAAGGATACACTCAGGTACACGTGTGTTTGAAAATGTCATGACTAGGCCCATTATTTTGTACTGTTCATAAGGAGAGGGACTGGCATGATGGCTGGGGGAGGGTAGCTGCCACCAAGTCTGACCACTGAGATTCATGTGGTCACAGGAGAGAACCAACTCCTGCAAGCTGTCCTCTGCCCTCCCTGTGTGCACCACGACACACCTGCGCACGCGCACACAATAAATAATTATTTTTCAAAAAAGGAGAGAGAGAGTAAGGCTACGGGTACCTAACCACTGAGGTCTAGTTTCCTAAGTGCAGTTGCACAGGTATTAGTCTCCTGGGGCAAGCCAACACCTAGTCACCAGAAACCGGTGCTCTGAACAAACAAAAAGACACTTTCCACAGGGCTACTGGGAGTCAGAGATGAGGAGGCCAGCATGACAGAGTTCCGGGAGGGCTCTGGCTGGCTGGCAGGCAGCCAACTTCTCTTCTCATGGCTATAGTCACGTGTCCTTTCCTCTGTGGCTGTGCACGTTGAGACAGCACCCTTCCCTCTACTTCTCAGTCTCAACTCTTGCTCTTCCTGCCTCTCCTATAGGATCAGAACCCCCATCCATTTAACCCAATTTCTTCCCAACACCCTGTCTCCAGATATCTCTTGCGCTGGGGGTTAGAGCGTCACCATGTGCAGTTGGGGAAGGTTGAGCATAATTTGGTCCCTACAACAATTTGTGCCTCTTCACTCTACTAAGAATCCCCGGTGGGCTGGTGGCGCACACCTCTAATCCCAGCACTCAGGGAGGCAGAAGCAGGAGGATCACTGTGAGTTTGAGGCCAGCCTGGTCTACAAATCAAGTCCAGAACAGTTAAAGCCACACAGAGAAACCTTATCTCAAAAAAAGAAAGAAAGAAAAGAACCCCAATGGGTTGAAAAATTAGCATCCCAAATTCAGACCACACCCAACAACTTAACTTGTCGGAAAAAGAATTTTCCTCCTTTTAATGGAATTACTTCATACCCATCCAAATTCTCAACAGAGGGTAGAGATGGGAAAACTTGCATCTCAGTCGACACCAGGCACCTCTGTCTCCCTTCAAGGCAGGATTTGTTGCCCAAGCTGACAGTCGTGGCACAGACTGCTTTCATAAGTATCTTTCTACAACTAACACAGGATCAAGGCAGGAGTATAAAGGTCACCTCCACCCAGCCTGGGACTGCTGTGACAGGCTATGCCCGCTCCCCAGATCCAGTGTTGGCCAGCATTTATCTGGCCCTCATCACACATAGACCTCAACACCTGCCCTGTCCTCCAGCCTTCGTCTCTCCACAACTGCTAAGCTTGCTGTTGCTTGAGGCGGGATCTTCCATGGCTCAAGCTCTCACCTCCTGCCTCTGCCTCCCCAGTGCAGGCGTTACAGGAGTGAGCCGCTATGGGCACTGATCTTATTTTCTCCTCCGTTGCTGTGATACAAGCAACTTAAGGGAAAGGGGGTTTACTCTGACTCACAGTTTGTGGCAGTTTGAGTGAGCACAGTCCCCATAGGCTCATATATTTGAATGCTTGGTCCCCGACTTGTAGAACTGTTTGGGTAGGATTACAGGTGGCTTTGTTGGAGGAGGTGTGTCACTGGAGGTGGGCTTTGAGGTTTCAGAAGCCCATGCCATTCCCAGTTAGCTCTCTCTCCTCTCTCTCTCTCTCTCTCTCTCTCTCTCTCTCTCTCTCTCTCCCTGTTTGTGGATCAGATGTAAGCTCTCAGTGACTACTCTAATGCCCTCCTGCCTGCCTGCTTCCTGCTATGATGGTCACAGACTCTAACCCTCTGGAACTGTAAGCCCCGTACAAACTCTCCTTTAAGTCGCCTTGGTCATGGTGTCTCTTCATAACAACAGAGAAGTAACTAAGACACGGTTTGAGGATACAGTCCATTTCAGCAGAGAAATTAAGACAGCAAGAGCTTGAAGCTAGCCCCAATTAAATGCGGTCCTTTATAAGAGTTGCCCTGGTCCTGACAGCATGTCCGTAACAGCAATAGAAACCCTAGGATACTGGGTATGACCACATGCTTCCCTGTGAGCCCAGTGCTGTCTGGGAACTCTGCATGGAGGACAGGCTGGCCTCAAACTCAAAAAGTCTGGCCTGCCTCTGCCTCCTGAGTGCTGGAATTAAAGGCATGTGCCACTATGCCCAGCTGACTGGCTAGTTTTTAAAGACCAGAAAGAGCCCAGTTTAGATTGAACATGTAAAAGATAACACAATGCTTTTTCCTGTGTCTGGCTGGTTTTATTTGCCAAAATATCGTTGAAGCTTATTCATGTTTTGGCTTTGTAATAAGATCTCATTTTTCTTTAAGGGCTGAATAATTATTTAATATATATATATATATATACACATATATACATATATATATGTATATATGTGTGTGTGTATATACCACAGTTGATTAATTTATGTCATTGATATAAAAATATATGTGGCATGTATTATATGTGTGAGCATGGTATATAGTATATATATATACTGTGTCTCAAAACAAAAACTAGCCAGTCTTCTATATCCAGGTAAAATAATAGAAAATAGGCTAAGACAACCATGCAAGAGAAAAAGAAAAATTCTCATTAGCAAGTCATTCAAAGCCACTCATGGTGCCCCCAGACTCTTTAAGGGACTGCTGGCAATCGAGAGGGGATGTCTGTCAGTGGTGTGGGCAAATAGCCTTGCTTCCGGCCTTGCTCATGCAAACAGCTCTAATTAAACTCAGTGGGCTACACAGAGAAAGGAGTTAAGACTTCATGGGGAGAAGGAGGGTTTCAGAGAGTAGATGAGAGAGGGGAATGGAGATGAGGATAAATGAATAAAAAAACGGAAGGGAGAGTCCTTTAGCTCATCTTCATGTAATTTTTCAGGGCAGAATATGCATGCTCACTGGTTGTCTTCCTCCTGAGTAGATACATATCCTGAAACAAATGAGGCACAGAGTTCCATGTTTTTAAATGCAAATTTTAAGAAAAGTACTGACAGAGACTTTTTAATACATCTTCCAGGCAAGGAATAAGATCCAGTTTTTCTTCATTTATTCTTCATTTATTCTTATCTGCCAAGAAGTTCCCTCAAAAACTTAATTCATTTTTGAAATGCCACTTTGTTAAAGGTCTCTATAAGATTTAAAAGAAAGGTTATAGACTATAATTCAAGCTTTAAATTATTATATATGTCCTGCAAATTCCTTAAGTGAAGATAAATGGTCTCATCATGATCTGGAATTTTTGTCAACCCAGACACAATATTCTAGGCATTTTTTTTTTTCATTCCTAAATTTTACTTCCATGTGTGAAGGACTGCTAGGTGAGAAAGAGGTCAAGGAGGTCAAACTGCCTCAAGCAGAAAGGGGATGTGAGGGTATTGATGATACCAGTGGTCACTGTATACCTGTGAATATCTGTGAGCAGGTCCCTTGTGTTACTTGTGCTGGGGCAAATGAGTTACACCCCAAGTGCTAGGGATCAAATGCTGGTCACACATGTAGAGCCAACCCTGAATGACCTCGTCCCTGAGAGCCTTTCAGGGGATATGCCTAGCTGGTCTTTGCTACTTTGTGGGTTCTTCCATTTCCCCACCCTTAATCACCCCTACCACATCTCACCACCTAACGCTAGACAGGAGAGAAACAAGGACAGAAGGGAGAGAGGAATTAGAAAAGTCCCTGAATCTAATCTCTTTACTTTCATTTCTTCTTTGACGGTGGCTACTAACCTCCCTAAATGACCAACAGCCACTGACCCCACTTCTTTGGGGGCCCTTGAATTTATGTACCTCTGAAAAATTCCCAGAATTTCAAACATCACACAATTTCAGAAATTATCTGCAGCTGACAAAACCATGCTTCGGCTAGAGCATGAGGGAAATCACAGTCAGCTGCTGCCGACAGTCCGAAGCAGCTTCATATCCCCACATCCCTACACCTGGGATTAAAACAAAAGCACAGTCTAATGTTTCTGTTTTGTAAAAAACCAAATTCCAGAATTCTTTAAAATGTCTCTGCAGAGATGCATTTCCAAAGAATAACTGTTAAAAAAAAAAAAAAGGCAGTGTCCCTTTCCTCTAAATTTTAGTTGAAAAATTCAATGGTAAAATAATTATATTTCTCTACCCTTTACATTTGAGTTTAAAAAAATTAAATGAAACAAAGAAGAGGAAATGTCTGCTCTTAGGTATGGTGAAGGAGAAAGTTTATTATAGACCTGTGGGAGAGCAGAGCCAGAAGCAGAGACATCTGGGAGAATCCAAAGTAGACATGACCAGACTGAGTTGTGCCATGTGAAAAGAACGGGGACCCGGGGAAGAATGGAGAGAGGAGAAGGGTGGCCAAGTGCAGCTGTCAGGTGGCCAAAGGTACAAAAATCTGGTAGCCAAAATGGTTGGATTATATTAGGAAGAGCAGCCTGCGCTGATCAGCCAGCCAGGAGGGCCCTATAGCAGGTGGGTTCTGAGGGACACAGAGAGAACCTGTGTCTGCTTTGATATGTTAAATAGGCACCTCAGCTGTTTGCCCCAGGTTTGCAACCTAACAACACTCACTTGAATTAAAACTAAAAACTTAAATACACTACCATACTGTTAGAGGCCCGCCCCTTTAAGACAGCCATAGCTATTAAGAAGCCAGATCCTACAGCCTGGAAAAAAAGAAAAAAAAAAAAATCAGATCATAACCCATGAGCCCCTGCTGCTCTGTACCTGAGCATAGAGTAAAGAGCTGCCCTGTGCTGTGCTTTTCCAGCCCCTAATTTATGGTCTTAGCCAGTGTCTGGCTCTCCTATGCTCCTTGCCACATGTGCTATGTTGAACTAAATCTCGTGATGTAAAATGTCCAGCTACTCAGAAAGGTTCTAGAGGTCATGTGGATTTCTCTGAAGAGGCTTCGCTGACCTGTGCCTATCCACCCATATCCACACAACCTTATGGCTGGCGGCTTCCTTGCTTCCTGTCTCTTGTTCTCACTCATAATGAAGCCCCAAGAAGTTTCTCCTTCCATTTAAGACTGTGGTATATTGTCTTTCTAATGCTCTCCCAGCTCAAGGCCCCTGGCAAGGCCTCAAGGCTCTTCTAATGAACCTCATTCTTGAAGTTATAGCCGGGCCTAGTGGCCCACACCTTTAATCACAGCACTTGGGAGGCAGAGGCAGGCAGATCTCTGTGAGTTCAAGGCGAGCCTGGACTGAAGAGGGAGTTTCAGGTCAGCCAGAGCTATACAGAAAAACTGTGTTGAACCCCAACCCCCAAATTATATGCCAGCCTCCTTTCATGAACTTTCATGCACTATTTTTCCCTTTTAAAATTATATTTAACATTCATTTAACCTAGAGTTGCCACAACTTCCCTAGTGTTCCCACATCCACAGGCATAATCCAAGGATGAAACTTCAAATATATTTCACTCAACTGTCAGGCTCAGTTTCTTCCCAGGAAGAGCCCCCACCAGGTTAAAGGTCTTGAATGTTTGCTCCTCGGCTGGTGGCTGCTTGGGGACATTATGTAACCCTAGCTGGCGAATGCAGACCATCCAGGGCAGGCTTTGAAGGTTCCTGTTCTCTGCTTGCCCACCTGAGGTGTGAATAAGCTGTCCGCAAGCTCTCCCCACCTCAGACGAAGCCTCTCTAGCCACTGTGTCTTCCCCTGGTGGAAGCTACCCTCAGAAACCATTTCTGTCAGACATTTTGTCACAAGACCCGAGGGGGTGTGTGTGATCCAGATAAAGGCACGGAGTGCGGCGGGAAGACGGGAAATTAAATGGGAGGTCCTACCCAGAGAGGCAGCAAATAGCTGAAAAGATTAGGATGGAGTTCCGCCAGAAACTGGAAGACAAGACAAATCCAAACAAAAATGATGGCTAACTGTGTCAAGGCGGCTCTCCCCTCGCTCACCCCGCTGTCTCCATCAGGGTCTTCCTGAGGCTGAGCAATGACGTAGCTACTGTTCTACTGCGGTGAAGAGACACTATGACAAGGCAGTGTAAGAGCCAGAGTTGACCTGTAAGCCCCACCCCAAGGACAAGGCAACTTCCTGGAATGCTGGGAGCTGTAGTTCTTGGCAAATAACAAGCCACGTGTTTTTACTCCCCTAAACAAGTTTTTGCTTGATCACGTGTGGGCAGGAGGTACATAGGCAGAAAATATATCAGGATGTAACCTTGCCCCTGACTGGACCTGATGGAAACTGCAATGAATTGTGGGGTTTGCCCTTTTAAGCCTCTACAAAAAGTGACTGGGGCCACTCCCTGGGAATACAGGGGTGGACCTGCCAGGATTTAAAGTTTGCTTCAAATCTGGTTCAGAACTGTGGCACTGGCTTTCCCCTCGAAAGTCTTAGGATTAGTTGATGAAAGAAAGCCTTTAATTGGGGGCTTGCTTACAGCATCTCGTGCCTCACCTTCGTTCCCACTGCCAGTTTTTCGGGCCGTTTTTCAATAGAACAGACTTAGAAACCTAAGTTTGCATCTTTACTCTGACAGCCCCTTTCTCTCTCTCTTTGGACAGGGTCTTAATGTAGGCCCCAGAGTCACCGCAGCTGAGGATGACCTTGAGCCTCCACCTTCCAAGCTCCGGGAGTATAGGCGTGCACCACCTTTCCAGCTTTTTTCCTATTAGTTTCTCTCAAGGTTGCAGTCATGACTGAGGAAATACGGGAGGGCCCAGGCCTTTGGGAGAGGCAGACGACCACCTCCTGACTCCACCATCCCACTGGTCCATCAGGGAGGGAGGAGCACAGACTCAGGGCTGAGTGTAGAGAATCCCACAGACCCCACCTTGGAGCTCAACGGTATTGTAAAAGAGGCTCTCCCCAGCGTGCTGCAGCTTACGCCATCACGCCCTCGCCAGGTGCAGCGCATTTCGACTGTGTGACCCACGCACCCTTTAAAAGGTCCCAGCCACCCAGTTCTGTGTGTCTCTCTCATGCCCTCACCCTGAGAAGGTCTTTGTCTCGCGCAGCGCCCAAACCTCTTGCCTTAGATCTGTTGTTTGGTGTAATCTTCTTAGTAGCTCACCAAACTGCCAAGGTACCTTTTGCTGCTTATCCTAACACTGGAGCCAAAGACTCGGTAGGCTACCCTAGTGCCCGCTCACGCCGCTCTCAGGGGACTGAGCCACACCAAGACCCTCTCTCTCTCTTACCTGTGCCTGCAACCTCTTCACCTTCCACCCAACGCTGGGCCCCTGGCCTGTCACCGACACCCTCGCATTCAGAGTAAACGCTTCCTGAGTCTCCAGCGGAGTTACCCGCCCCCGACCCTTGGGTGAGATTTTGGTTTTTGAACACGGTTTTCATCCTCTGGCTTCTTTCGAAAGCCCTGGTATGAAGCACCCGTGTCGTCTCTAGCCCCTGGTCTCTGCTCAGGTCGGTGATGACCCACTGAACAGCTTGTACCTTCTTTCTTCAGTCCTCCCTGAGTCCTTGAAACACCTTGGACCTCAAGTCTGTGGCCCTCCCTCTCTAGCTCACCTATGGGAACTGCATCGTCTCCTCGCTCCCCTTAGGACGCCTTTTGGAGAACCTCTGACCACCCCTTTTCCAGTGGAATCTGGCCTTAACTTGCCGCCCAAGCGATCCAGGGAACATGAGTTAAAAAAAATCCCCATTCCCTACTTGTTTCGTCGCTCCAAGAGCTCCCCAGACTGTGTCCTGTCATGTCTGTAAGTTTGTTGTAAAGTGGGAGTCTGAGCTGGACCCAGCAGGATAAGGGTGTGGGGAGTTGGGGGGTTAGCGGCAAAGGAGCAGGCCAGCTGCAGTGAGCGCTCAGCACATACCTGCTCCTAAACCACGAGCTAATCTAACCCTCTTAAGGTAAGGTATGTGTGGACCATTTGTGAATGATTCTGATTCTTCAGCTGCTGGCTGCATCACTCTGGCCCGCTGTGTCCCCTTGTTCTTGCATCCTGCTGGTCCACATGGACATCTTCTCTCTCCTGCTCCCTCCTGGCTTTCTCTCGCCTTACAGCCAGCCTGCAGACCCCCTGCCTCTCTCTCTCTGCTCAGGGTTGAAACATAAAGTCCTAGCCTTATAAAAAGCTACTAAAAAATTATTGCAAACTATTAAGGATAATTAAGACATGCAAGTTGATAGTCTTCTCACGAATGATCAAATTCTTTAATGTCTTCAGAACTATACCTGTAGTAATGCAAAGTACTAATGAATTTTAGGGATAAGTCTTATTCAGGCTTTTGTATAGGTTTTCAAAGTTAAACCTAAAACAAGTAGCTAGAAATATGCAGTTTGCCTAGTTTAAACATACTTAACAAATAAGGTACCTCAACTCCTTCAGAGATCTGCAGAATATGGCACTTAAAATGTTTAATTAAAAAAAAATTTTTTTCCATGGTAGATGTGCCAGGTCCTGGCAACACCCCTAATCTCCCCCAAAGAAGGTGGATGGGCACAGAAGAGCCTCCACCTGAAGCTTGCTTTAAATGTGGCAAAGCTGGCCACTGGGTAAAAAAACTGCCCTTTGTCTCCACTGCTGAGAGGACACCGTCCAAACTGTGGGCGAGCAGGACACCGGGGCAGGTTGCCCTGCTTTGCCTGGACAAGGTAACCCAGTCCCCCAAGTTCCTACTCCACAGGACAGTCTGTCAGAGCTTCTGGGCCTGGCAGCCAAAGATTTATGCTGTCCTGCGATCTCTGCCCCCAGGAACCACAGAGAAATCTAGGGTGACTGTCCACCTGGCTGGGAAGAGTCATTTTTAATAGATTTGGAAGCTGCTTGGTTTGTGTTTCCTGTTTACTCAGGAGAGACTCCTCCTCAGGTCTCTGATGGGGCTGACAACTAGGCTAGGGATAGATTTGTCAGTTGATCAGCAGCAACCAAGGCTTCAGCTGTCTTCTTAGTTCTCTTCATGTGTAAAACTCAGGCCACAGGCCTCACTTTCCTAGAGCTATTACTAGGTCCAGACACAGTTTACCTTGTTACCAGCCTCAGAAAAGAGATAAACTTGCAAAACAAATTTCGGTGTAACTTTTTTACTATTCTTTATTTAAATCACTCACTTTACAATGCTTGCTCCCAGTCATCAACCACCTGTGTCTCGTGATGAATAATTAGATTATAAAAACGTATAAAGTTTATGTAGGGTCTGGGGATACTAAAGCTTAATTTGTGAGGATCTAAGTAAATGTTTTAGGGTCTAAGAAGGAGTTTTAAGGTGAGGGATAAATGCAAGTTATAAAGGTCAGAGGATGTGAACGATTATGTCATCATAAGAACGTGATTTAAGGTATATATATATAAACATTTCAGATTTCTTTCCCTGGCTGTGCTACTGTTGAATTAAGGCTCAGAATTTTAAATTTCCTTTGGTTGCCTTTGAAATTTAGACTTAAAGTGCTTCTCTGTAAAACGAATTTTTGTTCTCCTGTTTCAGTTGTTGTCTGGGAGGCTTATTGCCACCACCTGCTAACCTACGCCTACTCCTGGAAGCTTCCAGCCTCCCTGCAACTGAACCTAGGGCTATGTGCTCAGCCTCTGAGACTCACTGCTTAATAAGCTCCACTCTTGTTCTTACTGAGCACTGGGCTGGCTGATTCAACTCCGCTGTTCTGGCTCAAATTCCTCTCCCTGATGACTTATTCAAGATGGCTTCTTTCCAGGCCTTGTAAAAACTTCCTCCTCTCTATCTGCATTAAGTAGCTTCCCTTTGCTCTCTCCCTCTTCTTGTGAGAGTTGGGCATATCCTAGTCTGTCAAATCTTTCTGATTCATCACTGTTTCTGCCACTCGATTAGACATCCCTTTCAAACAGAGGTGCTTTCTTCTACAAACTAACTTTACCTTCATTGCTTGGGATAATAGGCATGTACCACCATGCCTGGATCTAAGCTTTTCTTTACCTGAAACTTGCTCTATTACAAGCTGGCCTTGAATTCAGATCTGCTTGCCTCTGTCACCTGGATTAAAGGCCAGTTTGTATCGGACCTAGAAGATCTTTGGATGTGATCTCTTGCCACCCAGATCACACAGACCTAGAAAGTCTCTGGAGGTGCTCTCTTGCCAGAACAGCCAGGTTTGGAATTAACATTCACCTACACTTCTTTGTGTTAAACTGTTTAATCTATATACATCCATCCAGTCTTCTGGATAAACAGAAAAAAGTCACTCTTTCATGGTCTGTTTGTACTGAAAATCAAAATCAAGTGAGCTTTTGCCCTTCTCCACAGGAGCTACCTGTCCTTCCAGAGCTCACCTTAAAGTGTTCCTGTATAGCTGGATGTGGTGGTGTACGCCTTTAATCCCAGCACTGGCAGAGGCAGGTGGATCTCTGAGTTTGAGGCCAGCCTGGTCTACAAAGAGTTTCAGGACAACAGGGGCTGTTACACAGAGCTAAAAAAGGGGGGTGGGGGTGGTAATGGAAGTTTTGGTTTCTTTGTAAACTCAGTTATGTTATATAAATATGGTTTTATTTTAATCCCAAGCATGGGATTTTAGTTGGGCAATAGTTTGTCCACAGCTGTTAACTGTCCTTAGGGGGATTGTGGCTTTTGCCAGCTGTTAATGGCCTTTCACACCTGAAGAGGGGCATGTTCTAGGGCTCTGAGGATAAATTTGAGAGCTGAGAAACAGAAGGTGGAGCTTTGCATGTGGCGTGTAGCTGTTTGGAGAAATCAGAGATGGGCAGTGTGGCAGTTTGGAGCTGACAGACACTTAGGGCACAGTGGTCGGAAGGAGACTTGCTAGATGCTTTTGGTGTTGAGGAGAGATTGGTATAGCCCCCCCCATCCACTGACCCTAAACAGCTGGGATAAGTAAAGGGGTCTGGTCCCCCTCTCCCCACTAACCTCTCTTTTACCTGGGGCTTGGAGGATTGGCAGGAAGGAGGTAGAGATCTAAACACCCCCAAATAAAAGAGAGTTTAAAAAATGAGTGCTGGGTTGTGGGGACCTGATGGCCACTTGGTTGGTTCCATGACAACCAGGACTCTGCAGAGAGACCCTGCCTCAAAATGCAAGACCACAAACCAGAAGTGCTGATGATGTCCCAAGTGGAAAGCATAGGAAAAAAGTGCACAAAAGTTTCAAAATACTGTGTCGTCTGACCACCTTCAGTCCCTGTGGACAAGGCCTGAGGGCATGTAAATAGCCCAAAAAAGCAACTGGGAAATGCTCAGAAAATGGCAAGACAGGCTGCCCGAGTCACTCAGGGTCAGGCCTGCACTGTGGTTCATGCTGTCCTTGGAGGGGACTGAGGTGTACCCGAGGGCATCTGAACTCAAGTACCAGGGCTTGCAGGTAGGGGTGCTCTGGGCTTCTTCCCAGACTTCCTGGTTTGAGAGGAAAGTTCCGGCACCTGGCTGATAATCCTGCAGAGCTCCAGGTTCTTCTGTGTGATCAAGCCCTCGAGCTTCTCCAGCAGACACCTGTGACTGGCATCTGGGGAGTAGATGTCCAGCTCACCCAAGAGCTGCAGCGTGGTCCTCGGGGCCGGTGGCAGATCATCGAGGAGCACCTGCCCACTTCCCTGTATATGGGTGGCCTGCACAGGTAAGCACATGCTGAGTGGTATCCAGGCCTGTGGCCAGTGTATGTATTGCTACTTGGGGGTGTCAGTGGGGGAAGGGGGTCTGCCGTGGCCTACAAAGGGCCCAGTACCTCCACCTGGGCCTGGAGGATGGTGGCCAGCTCCTGATGTTTCTGCCAGAGCAGGAGCTGGTTGCTGCCACTCCAGTGCCTGCCCTTGCAGCCTCTCCTCAAGGCCCATGGCTGCCAAGTCCTTCTCAGACTTCTCCTCCAGGATGAAGGCTCTAACACGGGACAGCAGGGTCAGCAGCAGCATCATGTCCATGGTCTCCTGCAGACATCACCTGATTTTGGGAAGGGCTCTCCTTTTCTGAGGGCTTGTAAAGGACCCGGCCTCGGCTCTCATTGGCATTGTCCTGTCTAGCTGGAGAGCCTTCCCGAATGTTCTTGTGGTGGATGGCCAAGAGGTCTAGGTTGGGTGGAGCCAGCATGGTGGACTTGCAGGTCTCCTGTCCCCATCACTTGGCTTTGCTCCTCAGTGATGCAATGGCTTTCTTCCCTTGAGCCAGCCTTCCCTCTGGCTGCTACAGAAGCCTCCTTAGTTGTCGTCTTGGATCAAAGCTATCAGGACTCAACTACTCTTGCTCCCTGCACTCTCCTGGGCACCAGTGGCTCAGGCTTTCCCAGGCCCCCTCTGAAAAGTTAGCCATTTTCCTGCCTTCTGCTCTAAGGTGGGCTGCCACTAGGAAGCAAGGAGTACTACTTAGCTGGGAGCTGGGAGGAGGGTGTTCTAGGTGCAGGGCCAGGCTTGTACTTGGTTGGAATCACCTGGCAAAGGGCAGTGTGAGTGAGTATGGCTTCAATATGTCCCTAAGATGTGCCCAGTGTTCAGGCTTTTAACCCAAAATCTTTTCCTATGTTTCTACTGTGACACAAAGGTGTGAGTCTATTGCCTTTTCTACAGTGTGCGTTTCAGTACAGATTACAAACAATGGTGATGCTAATGTGTTATACTTCTCTTTCTGTAAACTTAATTTTTTTTGTAAGCTTTATGGAATAGTCTTGAATCTAGCTCATGGTTCAAATGGACTCCAGATAAGTGTCCATATCAACAGCCTGTTTCCCCGTCTACCCATTCTGCTTATTCCTGAGGGTGGGATCTCTCCCTTTTCTGCTCCTGGGGCTCTCCCCTCAATTACCAGGACCATGGGCCTAAAAGTTTCAAATGCATACCTAAGAAAAAAAAATTCCCCCTAAACCCCTTAACTTTATCTTCTGCCTCCTTCCAGGTCCAGGTGATCCCTCAATCTGTATCCTGGACAGCTTCAAATTGGCTGGCGCTGGGTGGTCAGCCTCGCAGCCTGCTTTGACTAGGCCTGTACTTACCCGGCCGTAGGTGGACAGACCTGGACAGCGAGTGAAAGAGCCAGCTCTCCCAGGACTTGAGCAGCACCCCAGCTTTCTTGGGTCCCCAAAGATGTTGTCGCCCCCCAGACAGCAGGAAGCTGTTTAAAGAGCACAGCGTCCTCATTCCTGCCTCACCATCACGCTCGCTCTTCACCTTTTATAACAAATAAAAAATGCTGTAAATCAGGTGCTCCGCCAGCCTTCCTTTAGCAGCTCGGTGGTAGCAGCGTGCGTCATCACCCCACTCCCCCACACCCCCTTGCCAGGTGCTGCACGTTTCCACTATGCGACATGCGTGCTCCTTAGAAAGGTCCTGGCACTCCAGATCTGTTCTATTTCCTCATCTCTGCCCCTCTGTCTCTCCCTCATGTCCCCACTCCCAGAATACCTTTCACTCTCCCTTCTCCCCATCTTGTGTTAAATCTGTTGTGCAGCGTGATACCTTAGCGGCACAACCTTGGCCCCAACCTGCCAGGGTACCCCCACCACTTTTTCCTAACAGTGTTGGAAACAAATTCAAAAGACTATTAAAAAAGTTTTTAATGTTCTAGCCTGCAAAAAGCAACCTCAGCATTGAGAAAAGCCAAATCAGCCAAAAGCTGATTTGAAGCAAGACAATGGTTTTTAAATTCCTCTGAAATCGAGAAATTCATCCTCTCTTCCCATAGGCCAGGACTCGCCCTGTTCCCAAATTCCTCATCCTCTTGGTTTAGGACAACGAGCTTTATCCATAATTAGGGCTTGAGTCTGTCCCCTTCTCTGATCTAGTGCTCAGCAGGCTGCCAGTAGCTCTTTCAACTCTTCGGAGCCGAGAGATAAAGTGGGTGAGCCGCCAGGCAGGAGAAGGGGTACCCAGGGCCTCGAGCTTTTCTGTTACTGTTAGGAACCTAGAGTGCACCTCATACTGTGCAAACAGACTCTTAATCAGTTTTCTTGCACCGAGATCACCTTGCCCTTCTTCCCAGACGAGAGCTTTAGCTCCTCTCAGACCTTGAGAAGGTTTGCACGCTCCGCACTAGGGAAACTACAGACCAGTCAGGGAGGAAAGAATTTCCAAGGCGGCGCCACTAGAGGGCGCGCTGGGTCAGCCTATGGCGGGGAGAGGGTAGGCCCGGGGCGGTGGAAAGACAGGCGTGGGGGCGGGGCTAAAACCCGAATAATGAGTTGGGGTGGTGTCCGGTCCATAGCTGAAAGAGGCCGAGGGCGGGGCCCACGGCTCTGGGCGGGGCCCGAGGCTGGGGGCGGGGCCAGGGTTTGAAGGCTCGGAGAGCCTGGGGTCTGCGGTGCGGTCGAGGGCAGAAAAACCCGCTTTCTCACCTTCCTTCTAGCCGCAAACACACTCGCTTCACTTCCGGCCCCTCTCCCAAGTCTCCTGGCCCGGGATCCTCCGCGGGGCTACTAAACAACCCGAGGGGGCTACCCGCTGTTCCTCTGCGCTCCCGCCGCCGCGCGGGCGCCCCACCCTCAGGATGTGTTACCTAGTGCGCGGTCACCGTCGCCGTCACAGGCAGCCTCTACCCCGCCCCCGGTCCGACCCAGACTCTTTGGCCTTCTTCCCCCGCACCTGCCCGCACGCTCCCGGGGCCCCGCAGGTGCGGAAGACCACGAAATTCCACGCCCCGCGGAGACCCACCAGCTCCCTCGACAAGAAGGGGAGGCGCAGTCGGTCGGGCAAGGCTCCCAGGGCAGAGTGCCAGGTGCGTGCGACTCCCTGGCTGCGCTGAGCCTGTGGTCCCCGGTCCTCCGCAGGGGCGGCCTGGCCCTCAGCCGGTGGGGAACCGGGTCCCCAACGGGGCCGGAGGTGCTACACCACCACCCAGTTTAACTGTGAACCGGTCCTGTTCCCGAGTGGAAAGGCTCTGCACCTCTTAACAGCGAGTCTCCCTGCTTAGGAAGGCCACCTGACTGTTCTCGAATAGTGTTAAAATTGAGGCAAGCCGTGAACTGTAGTTAGGGGACTCATTACTGCTTCGCCATGTGCTCATCTCCCACTTTGCAGGTTTGCTTCAGCTGAAGTTATGTCCATAGAAGTTCACGTTACTGTTTATTACAGCTGACAGGGTCCACAGACCCTCACAAGAAGTCAGAAAATAAGCCTATGATTTTTGTGCATCGATGAGTTGAAGAACTTTGGCAGCAGAAAATGTTTCCTGTCCGACCTAAGGCAGAGACACTATAATACTAACCAGGACAGTTTCCCAGACCAAATGCTCATCTTTTATTTATCTATTTACTCCCCAGACTACCTTTTAAGGCAAGAAGCATGGAGGTAATTCATGGCAGGCCCTACTGTTGTAGGGAGCTTGAAGGAGCTGACCTCCTGTCAGATACCTTTTATTCTAACGAGCTGCACACTCCACTCGAAACGACTATTCGTCCAACTGCTTCAGAAGACAGGTAAAAAAAAAAAAAATCAGAAAAATGCAAAAGAAAGCCTTCATTACAACATTGACCTTTTCTATCACACATACGCGCGCGCACACACACACACACACACGCTTTAGCTCTCCCATATATCACGTGAATGAGAAGGCAAAACATGACTAAACTACATGG
This sequence comes from Psammomys obesus, assembly GCF_907164565.1. Taxonomy (NCBI): domain Eukaryota; kingdom Metazoa; phylum Chordata; class Mammalia; order Rodentia; family Muridae; genus Psammomys; species Psammomys obesus. The sequence goes on along the minus strand of NW_026591711.1, from coordinate 1,788,818 downwards.
TTAATCTGTTCAAACTGAAAAAGTATATTGCTGTACACTATACCGAGGCAGACATTGACTCCTTCCACTGCATTCTAGAAGTGGATTCTGAACCCAGGCCCCGCAAGGAGACACTACACCAAGCTACATCTCTATTCTAGAACCCTAAAACGGTCCCCTTCCTTCACTTGGAGAGTAATCTGTTTCAATAGAGTATTGTGGTATCCATTAACAGCGTATCCACCAGCACCTTCAGTCCAGAAATACTCCTGGAATTGGTTGCTGTGGAAGCCCTGCACTGTGTGTGTTGTAGTTCTTTGGCTCACCATGCCGGCCATGCCAGCGAGACGTTATCCTCCTCTCACCTATGATATATGGGATATAGACAAATGCTTTGCCAATCTCTCTGTCTCAGCCAGCTTTGACATCACAGGGATAAAATGAGGCAGGGCAAAGGGGGGGTCCAAGGAGGGGGTGCTCCTTGGGGGGGGAGTATCCAGTACTCCTTGTAACTGGCATATGATCACCAGTAGACTTTTTCTTTGAGGGTAAAAAGCTTGACTCTCCAAGCCAGAACTGATGGTTTCCAACAGGGGTTGCTGGCTGTAGCCAGGTACTAAATAAAGGAAAAGGAGGAGAAAAAGACCACACACACTAGATGGATGAAGCAGGACAAGCTCCAAAATGAGCAAGTTCTAACAAGCTTTAACAACTTCACACATATACATACATGCACACACACACACACACACACACACACACTCACACACTGGGTCGATGGAGCAAACTCCAAAGTACGAGCTCCAACCATTTTACATACATGTACACATACACACACACACATATTGGGTGGACGGAGCAAACTCAAGTGAGCACCAACCATATATACACATATATACATTTTGTAAATGGAACAAAACTCCAACTTTATTTTTTCTCCCACAGCTTATATATCTCAGAAAAATCTTTCAAGCACAAGAAAATTCACAATGTCGTTACATTCCTTTTTCTTTAAGTGAACAATTACAATGAGTATGTGTAAGAAAAACATGTTCCCTAATATCTTCACATGATCAAATGTTTTATGTATTATGGGTGAAACACAAATATGAGAAACAAATTATTCCCAAGAGCCCACATACATTCATAACAGAGCAACCTGTTACAGATTAACAAAGTGTAAGCAAACAAGGTAATTTTTTCAGCCAGTTTCTCTTTACTGGCAGGCTGCAATCTGAAGTTACAAAGAATCAATTATCTTAAAAAGAAATCCTATAAAATCTTAAAAGAATCACAAATCTAAACTTTCATATAAAAACAACCGGCCATTTCTACTTTAAATCCTCACGGTGCACATCTACTCATGAACAATTTCTATTATATCTTAACAGGAAGCTGAGGGCAAAATGGGTACAAGAAATTAATCAGCACCAGCCCAGCTTTGGCGAGAGTCACACCAGCCAGTGCTAATGTGGGCCATTCTTCTTGTTCCCTGACCTCAAAAATCCCCCGCTCAACTATGATGAGTGTGCCTTTCTGAACTTGAAATCGTTCCTCGAGATTGTCTACATCAGAGCCACTGACAAAAACAGCTTAATCTAACTTTCTGAAACTATGTAAATCAAAGCAGGAATTCTATAAAATCATTAATTCATCTAAACATTTTTTTATGAAACTTTACCCTCATATTGATCTGCAGGAAAACAGACCAAAGGAGTGGTCTGTTACCCAGGAAAAAAAAAAAAAAAAAAAAAACACACCAGTCTAGACAGTGAGGGTCTCCTCACACCCAACCATACCATGCTAGATATATGAGGAATATAGCAATGACAAACATGAGAAGGCACAGCAGCAGCAAGAAGCAATGTGGAGACAAAGCCCCTGGGCTGAGCCTCCCCAAAGTACAGCCATGGCAGCTGAGCCAGACAGTGGGCCGTCCCCAGGAAGCTTGCTTGCCCATGGCAGCCCCTCCTGCATGGCGTCTGCCAGGTAGGCAGTTCAGCTGCTGAAGTGCTGGCCACACAAGATGAAGATGTTTGATCCCCAGTGAGAACCTGTTACCCCAGTACTGGGAAGGCAGACACAGGATTATTCCTGGGGCCCTGGTGCTCAGTAACTAGCTAGTCTAGTAAAATCAGGAAGCATCAGGTTTGGTGAATGACCCTGTCTTAAAGTGGAGAGTGATTAAGGAAGGCAGTTAATGCCAACTTCTGGCCTCACACACAAACCTTTTCCTTCATTTTTAGGGAATTAGACAGGATGCTGCCTTAACTCAATTTAAACACTTCCAAAGTGGGGCTGGAAGTTCAGCAGTTGAGAGCACTGCTGCTCTTCCAAAGGACCTAAGTTTGGCTCTCAAGACCTCGCTTGACTCTCATCTCTTACATCAGACAGCTTGCAACCACGAGTAACTCCAGTTCCTGAAGATCCAATGCCCTCTTCTGGCCTCTGAGGCGCCTGCACACACACGGGGCACCATACACACACTCAGGCATATACACATAGTCATAAAACAATAAACAGTCACAACAAAATATCCTTCCACAGAGGTACAATGCTCCCACATGGGCAGTCCATTCCACATTCCCCTGGTTGTTGGACCATTTTCTTTGAGTTTTTCTAAGAACAGTTTTCTTCCTTGTGACTTCGTCCTGCTGGTTCTGGTTCTTCAGTCTGAAACATGTGAAGTAATATGTCATTATCCCTAGGCCTGGAGCTCTTCAAGGTTTAAAGTTTCCTCAGTCTCCCTGAGGGTGTCAGACCCAACACCTGGCTATCCAAGACGCTGCTCTTACATTTCAGCTATTGCTCATGATCAGACTTCATGGATCTATTTCTATTTATAAACATGCTCTTTGCAAAAAAAAAAAAAAAAAAAAAATTGGGGGCCTGGAGAGATGGCTCAAGATTAAGAGCATTTACTGCTCTTACAGACCCCAGGTTGAGGTGCTAGCTCCCAGCCATCTGTAACTCCAGTTGTATCTGATGCCCTCTTCCAAACTCTGCGAGTACCAGGCACACATGTGGTGCACACACATGCAGGCAAAAATACTCTTATTTATAACAAATAGATGTTTGTAAATAGATTTTTGACATGATAGGTGCTTTTTAAAAAGCAAACCCATCTGAGAAAATTAAGTACCCATATGGCCAACTAGTCATAAACTAAGAGAGGCCATTTAAAGCACGGCCTGCAAACAACCCCAGCTCCTCATGACTAAACCCTGCTTTCCCCTTTGCGAGCTCTTTCCTATCCCTGTCTCAGGACAGATTGCCAGGGTGATCCTATGCTCTTACGGCCCTTCCTCTTAACTCCTTAACCTATGAGGCAGCTGGATGCTCTGGAAAGTGTCCTCAGGATAACAGCAGCATCTCACAAGTTCTGAATCAATGGCTCTCAACCCAAACTGCAGGGTACCCACCAAAGCAAATCAAAACAACAAAAAGAAAAGAGCCCCCGCATTCCAGGGAATCACTCTTCCTGATGGTAGAGAAGAATCAAGGTCCCGGTACATGTTAGCTTTCAGAAGCTCCGTTTCCAAGCATAGAGACAGGCACACCCTTGCAAAATGTGACAGACTTTGAGTTAATTTGGCAATTCCTTACACCAGCCAACTTTGTTCTTTATATACTGGGCAAGGCAATCAGACAGATATATTAAATCACCTATGGATAATCATAGTAGCTTTTCCCTGTAAATCAAGCACTTGGAAGGCTAAGACAAAACTATTGAACTAAGAACTATTTTCATTAGTTCAAGGCCAGGCTGGGCTACCAAAAAAATCACTTGAGAAGCTTTGTGAAAATACACATTTCCAGGTTTAACCTATTATTCTGGCACACTAAGTCAGAGACAAGAGTACAAGACCCCAAGGAAGACTGGGTTAGCAGAAAGCACTGTAAACAGTAAAAGAGCCAGAAATAGGCTCTTTACCCAATGATCAAAGCACAAGCTAATGTTTATGTTTTCATTTCAAGTACTTCATTCACTTGTATGTTTTAGAACAATTATCGTAGCACTCTTTTATAATAACCTTATTTGTTCTCCTTTGAAATTGTTAAGTAAATTAAAGCATCATATTCTTTTGTGTATTTTTTGTTCAAAGTTCAGACTTTCAACTTAACTAGAAATATTTTGGTGGAGAGCTCCTCCTAACATGCACATGGCGCGAGACTCAATTTCCAGCATACACACACGCCAAACTGGATGGATGGATGGATGGATAGATAGATAGACAGACAGACAGATTTAACTGTGGCTAGGCCAGCATGGAGGATCACTAGCCCTCCCCGCATCTTCCCATTCAGCTGACTTCTTGTCTGTAGCAAGTTCTCTAACTCACCAGGCAAAGGAATATACCAATTAAAGAAATGTCCTGAAAATTGCTTAGGATTTCAGTATAGTCTCCCATTTTGCCTCTGGGTGAACTTCACTGATTTCTGATTCTTGAAACATAAACACATGCATACATACATACACACACACACACACTGCTATTAGTTCTCTACCAGCTAAAATAATAAGTTTATTATGAGCTCTCCTGTAACCATGCCTTCCCATAGTTACTAGCCAAATTGAGCCCTCTACATTTGGGATTGATTCTTACTCAACTTTATTCTACACAGTAAAACAGATTCTACACAGTAACTTTAATATCTTTAGGTTCACCCATAACCTTCCCAAAAACAAAGTAAACAATTTTCTGTGGCTACAGAGTAAAGCACCAACAATTTCATGATTATTCTCTTTGTTAAGAAGGAGTGTTTTATTTGAAATAATTATTTCATCCTAAAACCTCAACTTATATTTTAAACATTTCCTTCCATACAGTGTTTTGAGTATTAGGCTAAGAGATGATGGTTGAATAGATGAGTATCTAAAGAAAGTGCTGGTGTTGTGGTTCACACCTGTTAATCCCAGCACTCAGCAGACTAAGGCAGTTAAATTGCCATGAGTTTCCTGCCACCCAGAACAGAGAGGAGAAAGACTGCAGGAGTAGGGCAAGTGGAGGATCAGAGGTTATTTAAGCATTACCTCTAATTTTAAAGGTTTTTTTAAAAAAATTTTCAACTTTCCAGTTTCACTGGGTACCAATATGTATGACTGATTAACATTTTCTTCTGGCTCATTTTCTGGGACAGTGTAATTTACTGGGGTCAGATATTGAGAAATTGACTCATTTGTAATTTAAATGTTAACTTTACAAACTTAAAAATTAAAGCTTAGCTTGTCATTAATCACAAGTATTTAATATTTTCCCTTGTCACTTCCCCTAAACCATGTGTATTGGTCATAGTCAGAGCTGGGGAGAGTGAAAGGTCTGAATGCTGTTTGCCAGGACCCCAAAGTAACAGTCACCAAGCTTTCCTAAACTGGTTAGGACATGTTCTCTAGAACAAGCCAGACAAAGTATTTTGTGCTTCACAGTTTCATCATAGATACTCAGGTTTGCTGTTAAAGGGTGAAGGCAGCCACAGACTAGTCATACATAAATGAAAGGCAGTATTGCAGTAAAATACTATTTACAAAACAGTTAGTAGGTCCATGAGCCACAGCTTAGTGCTTGTTTATCTAGCAATTTCATGTGATGTTTAGTTCCATTTGTAAGGCAGTCCTGAGTGTTAATTCTCCATTATAATTACCAGTTACTATGGGGGAGGGGGAGGGCTATAAGCCATGTACTGCCCTGACAGAGAAACAAAAGTACCAGCAGCTCTTGCCTCTGAGCTCCACTTCCATGTCTCTGACTGCCTCCCACATTCCCTCAGAGCATAGTCCACATGAAGCCTACAGAAGACGCTTCTGCTTTTCTCTCATGCTTTACTTCTCACCATGGCCCTCTTCCACTGTGCCCACAAATTCCTGACCTCTATACCAGCCCTGAAAATAGAGATACAAAACCATTTTTATGGCAAAAAAATAAAAATAAAAATAAAATCAACTAAGTTCTACTCAAGTCTTTACAAATCTCCCAAACTTATTCAAATATCCAAGTTAGAATGGGGTAGCACTTTTAAGCTTCTGACTTGAGACGAGGCTGTTTCTGTTCAGCAACACACTGACCCACATATAAAGCTCAATTCCTAGTTCCCCAATTATTCCTAAGTTTCCCCCAGAGGTCCCATCATTGCATAGCACATAGGGAACCTCACTGAACTGTTGGGAAGCAAGTAACACCTGACAATAGTATACTATTCCTTCACAACACCCCAAGCCTCTTCAACAGATGATGCCAGGAAGATCCAAACACAAAGGAGCAAGTTTGACCCTTACCTTATACCATACATAAAACTTAATCATGATTCAGAGACAGATATAAAAGCAAGAACTAAAACTAAAACTCATAGAGGGAAAAACAGGAATTTATATGACTTCCTAATCCATGCAACCAAAGTAAAAATAAATTGAGCATCAAAATTAGAAAGTTTGATATTTCAAAAGATATTCTCAAGAGAGTGAAAAGAAGGTATACAGGAGGGCATATTGCATAATAAAAGACTGGTATCTGGAACATACAAAGAACTTGTAACTAAGAAATAAAACAAATTTAAAAAACAAAAAATCAAACAGATGTTATCCAAAGAAGTAGTAACAAAAAGTACTGTTGTCATTAAGAAAATGCAAAACAAAATTACAGTGATATACTCCTTCACTTCTGTGAAAATGGTTATAATTCTTTTTCAAACATAAATAACAAGTGCTATAGTGAATACAGAATATTTGAACCTTTACACCATGCTTTTAGGAATGTAAAATAAAGCATCTGCTATAGAATAGCCCAGCAGTTCCCCAAAAAACTAAACACAAATTAACATATGATCCAGCCATATTATTCATTTTTTTGGTAGTGCTCCTTAGAAAATTAAATCAAGTACTCAAAAATACCACTTTAGCAAAGCAATAATCTTAAAAGCCAAATATCTATCAACTGATGAATGGTTAGGCAAAATGGAGTACCCATTGATAGAATATTATGCAGCCATTAGGAGGAATGAAGTCCTGGTTCATATCACATAATATACCAACCTTAAAAGCATTATGTCAAATGATAGAAGCCAACACAAAGACCACATAGTATAAGGCTCCATTTATATGAAGGTCTACAAAGAAGGTAGGTGCTCGAGGTGAAGTAAAGGTGGGTTCCTTAACAGAGCAATAGCAAAAGAACATGCACTTCTTTTTGAGGTCAGGAAAATAGTGTGAAAGACAGTATATTTAAATAGTCATTATAATTAAGCTGCTGTAAACAAGTCAACTAAAATTGATGAATTCTATGGCATGTGAGTTACATCTCAATAAAGCTATTTTTACAAAATAAATAAAACAGGTGTGGGGAGGACTAACCTAGTCCTTTCAGCGGGCACATGCTATCTCAATAACCAGAGAGTATCATAATCTGAGAATGCTATATTCTGAAAGCAGGACCTATGTTTTCTTACAGTTATCAGGACATGAGGGAGTCACTGCCACAATGCAGGCTTCCATGGGGTGCCGAAAGAGAATATGGTGGCATTGTCCCAGTTGCCCTTCCTGAAGAACACAGGCCAAAGTGTGAGCCTCCCCTCGTCATGAGCAAAGGACATCAGCACTATGGATTTGGTGGGGAGACCTGGCCAAAGTAAGTGAGCTTCCCAACTGTCACTTCACACAAGGTCTTCATTAACCATGTCTCATTTACTGTTAGTGCTATGTTAACACGTCTGCTTCTGGAGTTCTTCCACTGTTAATGAAAAGACACAAAGAGAAAGAGAGAAACTAATTCTTTGCTTCCCAATTGTGAGGTAGGTCTGTGGTAAGCCTGTAGGGTTTTTTTTTTTTTATGTTGCTGTCATTTGAGATAGTAAAGTATTGATTTAGAAATTTTGATTAATTCCTCACTTACCTAAAACTAAATGAGGTCTGAGAGGTGGCTTGGCAGTTAAGCGCACTGGCTGCTCTTCCAGAAAACCTGAGTTTGGTTCCCTACACCCACATGGCAGCTAACACATCTGTAACTCTATTCTGGGAGATCTGACCCCCCTTCTGGACTGCACAGGTACTATACACATGTGATGCCCAGACATTAATACAAGCACATATATTCATATACATAAAATTAAAATCAAACTAAATGAGATCAAAGGTTAAAAATGTTTTTTAAGTTAAATTTTTTTTTGCCTGAGCAAAAAGTTGGCCCAATTTATACTGATGTTTTTGGCTGGAGACTCTGTTTTCTAGTTTGTTCACAAATCTTTACTGAAGTATTTGGGACTGCAGGACACTATTTTCAGGTTGATTTTTTTTTTCACATGTGTCCTGGGGTACATAGAGATCAGAGGAAAATGTTGGGAGTTGGTTCCCTGCTTCTCCGATGTGGGCTGCAGAAATTGATCAGGCTTAGCAGCAGCCTCCTTTACCCACTGAACCTACTGGCCTGCTCATAAGTAATAAACTGTAAAGCCATTTCTTCAGCAAGAGTATTCAAAACATAAAACTGAAGGAGCCTAGACCTGGACGTGCAGGCATGTAATCCAAGCTGGCTAAGATGCTGAGGAAAAAGGATCAGAAACTCAAGGCCTGGGCAACTTGGTAAAAAAGACCCGTCTCAAAACATAAATTAAAGAAAAAATGATTCAGGGTATAGTTCAGGGGTGAAGAACTTTCCTAGCATGTACAGGCCCTGGGTCTTAAAAAAAAAAAAAAAAAAAAAAAAAAAAAGAAGCAGCAAGTTAAATTAAATGCCACATTATTTACTAAAGGTTATTATTATTTACCCAGAACGGAATCCTTTTATGGCACAGTCTTCCTGCCTTATCTAACACTCTCAGTTGCCTGGTTTACTAACAGTCTAGGTATCTAGTTTCTCGTTATTCTAAAGCATGTGAAAGAAATAAATTAGGAAAGATAAGCCACATCTAGAAAATGAAATATTAATAATAGGGCCATGAGAAGCCAGCGACCCTCTGTAAGCCTCAACAAATAAGAACAAGGCCCAGCAGAGACCAAGTGGGAAGATTCAGACATCAGTACTCACTAAGGACTTCAAATTCAAACACCTGTTCAATTGACCTTAAAGACTCCACCTCCAAGCAAACACTCAACTGTGCTACAGTTAGTTAAGTCTTTGTAAACTGTAGGCTGCAACTTCCCTTGGCCAGACACTGCAAATCTGTAGTCCAGGGATTTGACCCCAAGTGGCTTCCACCTGTTCATCTTATCAACTGACCCATTATTCATTATCTATTCTGTAACCTGAACATAGCAAAAGGTGGCTCAGCAGCTGGGTTACATTCTTTGAGAGATGCACAGCTGTGGTCCCAACATTTGTATGTCAAAAAACACACAATATTCTAAAAGAATCAGAGGAGTCACACAGAACTCCGGTGTGTTGAAGCAAAGCCAAAAAAAAAAAAAAAAAGACTGGTTTTGAATATTCAGAGAAATCAAGTTTGAAATGAAGAGGTTCATTGTTCTGACTGCGCAGCCCTAAGAACCTGGGGAGGGAGTACTGTTCACCTTAGAAATGTCATTCTTCCCTCACCCTGAGTCTAAGTTGGTGTATCTGTTTTTCTTGTGCTCTTTTATGTCAAAGTTGTCATTTTAGCATGTTTTTCTCTTGAAAACATCTTTCAGACAGTCTTCTAGCATACTGCAAATAGCTTGGCAAACAACTGTAAAGACTGTCTTTTCTTAACAATATTTTTCTTTCTCTCTAAAAAGAGCCTTTTATACAAAATATTTTCCAGCTTTCTGATAGGTCAAGCCTCAATTAATTTATAAAAATATTGCTCTTGAAACACTCGTCACTTTTCCTGGGTGGAAAGGGCATTTCAGTTGGGTTCTCTGTTTCCACACCACACACCCACTCCTTGTGGGGATGTATGCTCGTTTGTTTTTGGTCAATTTGATAAAGACTAGAATCAGCTAAGAGAAGGGAACTTCACGTAAGGAATTGTTTCTATCCAACTTGCTGTGAGCTCCTATGTGAGAATTTCCTTGACTGATGACTGGTGTGGGGGCCCAGCCCACTGGGCAGTGTCACTCTAGGTAGGTTTTCCTGAGGCTGAGCCCCAGGGAGCAAGGCAGCTAGCAGTATCCCCTCTTCTGTGGTCTCTGCTTTGTCTTCCTCTAGCTTCTTGAGTTGAGTTCCACCCCGACTTCCCTTAACCATGGACCATACCCTGTAAGATGTAACAAACCTTCTTCTCCACACTGGTTGCGGTCAGTGTTTATGACAGCAACAGGCACAAACTAGGACAGGGTGGGCTCCTCCTTTCTTCACTAGCTCCACTGACGAGGAGCACAGGTGCCTGCTCCTTGGTGAGAGCATTTGAAGTGAGGAAACAGAAAGAGTAAGGCTAAGGGAAGATTAGCTACAGAGCAGGTCTGTCATGCCATGGGAGAAGCCATTGCTCCTCTAACTCTTCCTGACATGGCTACATCTAAGTAAAGCTCTCTAAAGGCATCTTGAATAATACTCACCTAACCATGTGTGAAAACTTCAGAAATTCTAAGTTGAGTCAGTCATCCCCCAATTCATCCATACACTGAAAGAATAAAATCAACAATCAAAATGCATGGCCTTGCTTTCACTCTCATAAATGCTTTTACTTATAAACTTATTAGTCAAGTAGCAAAATTGTTAATTTATTTTTAAAAGTAAATAGATTCTTCACTAAGCTACTGTAAGATGATAAAAATATATTAAATAGATCTCTAGTATTATGTGAACTAAACGATTGAAGAACTTTTTCTTGGTGGTCTTTAATGGTAATGGTGGTTGTACTTAAAAGTTAATATAACTGCATGAATAATTTCTAATGTCCAAAACGGAAAATTTATCACCAGATAAGAACCAAACAAGAAATAAAATAAAATAAAATAAAAACCAGACACCTACCCCATGGGAAAGAGCCAACCCTGTCACTATTAATGATACTTTGCTATGCTTGCAGACAGAAGCCTAACAATGGGAATAGGGGTGGTCTCTGACTCTGTTGCCCCTGGATCCCTTTCCTCTAGTTGAGCTGCTTTGTCAGGCCTCAGTGGGAGAGGATACTGGTCCTGCTGTGACTCGAGATGCAGAGTGGGTTAGTACCCTTTGGGAGCCTCTCCTTCTTTGAGAAGGAGGAAAGAGGGGAATGTGCAGAAGGGGGGCATAAAGGTAGAACTGTCAGGAGAGGAGGGAAGGGGCTGAGATTAGGCTGTAAAGTGAACAAGAGGCCCTGTCTCAAACATACATGAACATGCACATACAACCCCCAAAACAGAAAAAAAAAATCTATCGGTGGAAAAATACTTATTTGAATAGATTTTCCCCATTGTTGGGTATTTAGGGAGAGGGTGTTTGCTTTTTAAAATTATGCATGATACCTGTCTGTTTTTAGGGATGCACATATGAATGCAGTTGCCCACAGAGAACAAAGTGCTGTGAGCCCCCTGCGGCTGCTGGGGCCTGAACTCCCAGCTACCACAGCAACAGTAACACTCTTAACCATTGAACCATATCTCAGGCCCCTTTCTAATTTTCAGTTTTAACAGCTAGGTCTGTTTATGTGACCTAAGCTGAACTTGCAAGTCCTATCTCTGCCTTCTGCTTGTGAACTTACAGGTGTGTGCCACCATTTGTATGCTCTTTAGGTTCTACTATAACTGAAATTACCTCTTTTGCAGTGCTAAGTTGAGATAGTTAAGTCTTCCCATCCTGTTTACTGAAAACTTCTTAACTAATTTAAAGTGTTACCTTTTATATATTCTGTATAGAAATTCTATATATTCATGACTGTATTCCTGTTTGTCCTTACTATCTAATTGATGTGCTGTAATTTTGTAAAAATACATTTAATTTAATCTGTTATCTTTTCAGAAATCTTCCTATTGAACAGTTCTACTATTTGACACAAAACAAGAAAAGTGATGTCTATGGAAATGATTCTTTGTAAGTTGTTGGCAGGGGCTGTTATGTGTGAGATCACAGATAACACTGTGAGCATTTCAAGTGGAAATGAATTATGTAAGAAATTTAAAAGCCCTTTTATAGAAACAAAACTTTCCTTCATAGTAAAGATCCCTAAGACAAGAAATGAACTATAAACAAATGGAAACAAATGGACCAGACAGATTCTGTAGTCTTTGAACAAGCCCGTGCAAACTAAGGACCAAAGCGCCTATTGGACCACATCTCTGCCTCCCCTCTCAGCTAGTAAGATGTTCCCAAAGAGTCACTGAAAACGCCAAGGCTCCTCAACAAAATTTGAATTGGAATTTATGAGGACAGAGCTTATTATGATTACCTACTCTTACTCTCTCTTTGTGGGTGTTGTTACCTTACCTTCAATTTAAGGTACTATATCCCATCATATTAAATTGCTGTTTTGAAGTGACTTCTTATGTATACTGAAAAGGCATGGGTTTATTTTCAAATAAAAATAGATGCCATCTCCATATTGAACCGAGTTTCTATGTACAATGAACATACAGCAATTACAGAAGCACTGAAGTAACACTGAACCCTTAAGATTTGGGCTAAGAAGCTAATGCAATATAAGACTCAGCCACTAGAGGGAGCCAAAATTTGTTTGTCTAAGTTGTACACATTTGGGTTTCATTAACTCAATTCAAACATGGCAGAATTAATGGACAGATGTCTGAACATCTGTTACTTTGTATCTTTTTAAATTTTTAATTTTTTAAAGAAATAGTTCATCTAATTTTTTTCATTTTGATTCAAGTCCATCTTAGTCATGAACTGTCATAGCAAACATTATCACATGAGAACAATTTCAGATGCCAACTCATATTTTATTTATATATAAATATATAGTAGCCATCCTAGCAACACTAAATCCTTTGGATTCACATATTCGTCACTTCCCGCACTCCCATATTTCTGCCTCAGTAACATAGCTGGAAGACAGGAAATGATTTCTTTTTTCAGCTCACACCCACAGAATACAAATAAAGATAAAAAGTGTTATGGCTCATGTGAACTGTGCATTTATAATGCACTATAGAATAATACAGCTATAAGGCTTGCTGCTTTCTTGTGAATATATCCAACATGAAGGATATCTAAAACAATTAGCAGTGTAGTAAAATCTTCTGATTTATTTGGTTGTGAAATGATAACATTCTGATTATTTTCTACACCTAACATCTGTCAGAGGCTTATGACATAAGCTGAAAACAATTGCTGAGGTCGCCACTCAGCGGATAACTTTCCCTCTGCGGGGGCTTGTTTCCAGGACCACAGTATTAACTCCTGGCCTGTGGGTTCAGAGTAGTCAGTAAGTGCAGCACAGCAAAACAGACTGATTCCGAAAATCCCTGCCTCTGGGAACTTGGCTGATTTTGCACTCTACCCTCTGGTGACTGCAATGTCCACTGTCCTGAGAGAGCAGCAGTCACGGGCAAAGGGACACAGCACACCCGATATTTATATATCCTCCCAGCCAGGCCACACAGGCCACTCTAGGACACATAACTGCATCACACATGATGCCAGGCTCTCAGGGTCCTCTGGCTACTGCCTGATTATGACCGAGGAAGTAAGAACAGGAACTTGCAGCCCCTGAACCTTCCCTGCAAATAAAAAAATGCAAAAGGTTTGGTAACCAGGACTAAGTTGAAATCAGTGGGAAAATCGATATGTAGGGCAATTAAGATATGAAAATACCATGCCTGTGTCTTATCATTGTGTAAGGCAGTAAAAATATGCCTACATGTCAAAATAGTTTAAACACAGAATATAGCTTAATATTCTTAAGTTCCTAATAGGAATTCAGGCCCTTAAAAGCCCCACTTAAACTTTTTTCCTATTTCTATTCTAGGTTACCCAAACCACCTAATTCAACAGTGGGGTAAGCATATACTTTATATTTTCCTCCCTTTTATACTAAAAAAAAAAAAATGATGGACTGCTTATGACTTAGATGGGTATGAACACAGATGAAACATTTCTTGAAAGCTGCAGGTTAGCTATTGGGACAAGTCCAAGGCACTGATATTTTATTTCTCTTCACTTTTATCCTGTCTGTCTCTTAAAATACAATCTTATTTTAGCATAGTTTTAGGCTTATAAATGTATTATGTGTTAAAACAGATTTCCTCATGTACCCCTACTCTCCCTGCTGTCTCTTAGTTTTTATGCAGAATGCTTTTCATAGCAGATGAGCCAGGGACGGTGCACTGCCATTAATGACTCCACACTTCAGGTCTAATCACATTTGATGCTGACTTTTTCTGTACTAGGATTGCACCTACGACACCATATTGCATTTAGTCCAGGTCTCTTTGGGTGCCTCTTGGCTGGGTCAGCTCCTTCGACTTTACTTGTTTTGATAATCTTAATAGTCTTGAGGGTGAAGCCGGGCGTTGTGGTGCACGCTGGCAATCCCAGCTACCTTTTAAGAGCAAAGCACTTTTATAAAGTATTTAGGGCTGGGATGTAGCTAGGATGGTGGAACACTTGCCTAGTATGCACCAGGTCCTGGGTTTGATTCCCAGCACATTCCTGTAAGCCCAGCACTCTGGAGGCAGAGGCAGGAGAATCATGAGTTTTAGGTCATCCTCAGCTATATGTTGAGTTTGGGGTCAGCCTGAGCTACATTAATCTCTGTCAAAAATTTTTTTTCTGTTATTTTGCACGGGAGTTTTACATATTCTTGTGTGGGTTTTGTTGTTTTGTTTTGTTTTGGGTGTGTTTTTTATAATCACGCATTTTGGTTTATTTTGGTTTAGGAACTCAGGAAGTAATCCAGTGCCACTTTTTTTTGTTTGTTTCACACTGGCCGAAAGCTGTTCTTTGAACCTGTTCCTGTATTAACATTTCCCACACTGTAGTGGGACTATGGGAAGGTTTTACTGTTTTTACTCGCCTTCTGGCACTATAGGACATTTCTGGGTCAGCCTATTCGTTTCCTGACTACTCCTAGAAGCAGCCAGAACCTCAAGATACAGAGCTCCTTTTATTAGAGACTGGCCTAAGTAACCAGACCTGAGTAGTAGGTGCTGCTAGACCGACGTTCTCCCACACCTCACTGGAAACATTAGGTTTTAAAATTGTGTTTCAGCCTTGGTGAATAGCTACTCAAAAAGCAGTCAGAATCTATGTCAAGGTTGCTGGAGAGGGGTATTATTAAAAGGCAATCTTTGAAGAATTCTTGTTTGGGGATTTTTAAAGCACTTCACACAGGGTATGAAAGGGAAGCCCTTTTTGCTAAGTTACATTCATCTTTCTTGAGTCTGAGCTTCTAAGTGGCAGGCTTGGTTCCTTCTAAGAGCTGTGTGGTGTACAGCAGTGTGGTGTACAGCAGTGTGGTGTAGGCAGGCTTGGTTCCTTCTAAGAGCTGTGAGGGAACCTCTTGGCTGGCCCAAGTCTGCTGAGAGTCTTGGCCTATAGATGTGACCTCTCAGTTCTGACCTCACCTGGTGTTCTCAGTGCATGCCTCTGGGTGTCCAAGTTTAACTTTCTTTTAAGCACACAGCCTTCACATTAGGGCCCCACCCCACTTCAGTATGACCTCCTCATGCCTAATCACACATACACTGACCCTATTTCTAAATTAGTTTACAATATAAGGCCCTTGGGGGGTAGGATTTCAACGCAGAGCTTTCGAGGAAACAATTAAACCTGTAACAGCTGTCTTGTTTTCTTGCATTCTAATTAAACACTGTTCTCTGGTCTGCGGACCTCTCCATCTGAAATTTCTTATTTGTACAGCATCTACACTGTCCCTTAGTCTGTGGCAGTTCTCCAAGCAATAGTAAAATTAGATCTTTTTTAACCTTTCCTTCACTGTGCTATTTTTTTTGTTTTAATATCTAAATAATTTGCTATGTCTGTGTGTGTCTGTGTTCTGTTGACCTCTCAAAGAAACAAGTGGCTTGGGTTGGAAGTCCTGTCAAAGATGTTGGATTACTGGGCCAGATGCTCAAAATTATTCTCTCTCTGTGTGTGTGTGTGTGTGTGTGTGTGTAGTCTTTTTAACTTTTTTTTTATTAATTACAGTTTATTCACTTTGTATCCCAGTTGTAGCCCCCTCCCTCCCCAAGCCAATTGATAGAGGAGGTCCTCCTCCCCTTCCCTCTAACCCTAGCCTATCAGATCTCATCAGGACTGCCTGCATTGTCTTCCTCTGTGGCCTGGTAAGGCTGCTCCCCCCCTCACGGGGAGGTGGTCAAAGAGCCAGCCACTGAGTTCATGTCAGAGACAGTCCCTGTTCCCCTTACTAGGGTACCCACTTGGGGACTGAGCTTGCCATGGGCTACATCTGTGCAGGGGTTCTAGGTTATCTCCATGCATGGTCCTTGGATGGAGTATCATTCTCAGAAAAGACCCCTGTGTCCAGATTTTTTGGTTCTGTTACTCTCCTTGTAGAATGCCTGTCCCCTCTAGGTCTTTCTATCTCCCCCTTCTTTCATAAGATTCCCTTCACTCTGCCCAAAGTTTGGCTATGATTCTCAGCATCTGCTTTGATACCCTGCTGGGTAGAATCTTTCCGAGTCCCTCTGTGGTAGGCTCCTGTCCTATTCCCTGTTTTCTCCCTCTTCCAAAGTCTGTCCCATTTGCCTTTCTGAATGAGGATTGATCATTTTATCCAGGGTCCTCCTCCTTGCTTAGCTTCTTTAGGTGTACAGATTTTAGTATGTTTATCCTATATTATGTCTAATATCCACTTATAAGTGAGTATATACCATGTGTGTCTTTCTGTTTCTGGGATACCTCACTCAGGATGATCTTTCCAGTTCCCACCATTTGCCTGCAAATTTCATGAATTCCTTGTTTTTAATTACTGAGTAGTATTCCATTATGGAAATGTATGACAATTTCTGTAGCCATTCCTCTCAGTTAAGGGACATCTGGGTTGTTTCCAGATTCTGGCTATTACAAATAAAGCTGCTATGAACATGGTTGAGCAAATGTCCTTGTTGTGTACTTGAGCATATTTTGGATATATGCCTATCAAATGGCAGAGAAACACTTAGTCCTCAACCTCAGTCATCAGGGAAATGCAAATCAAAGCAACCCTGAGGTTTCACCTTACACCCATCAGAATGGCTAAGATCAAAAACTAAAGTGACAACACATGCTGGAAAGGATGTGGAGAAAGGGGAACCCTCCTCAATTGCTGGTCGGAATGTAAACTTGTACAACCAGATTTGGAAATTGATCTGGTGCTTTCTCCGACAATTACAAATAGTGCTTTCTCAAGATTCAGATATATGTATATCTTCTTAAAACATGAAGTGGTGGGGCTGGAAAGATGGCTCAGCAGTTAAGAGCACTGGCTGATCTTCCAAAGGACCCAGGTTCAATTCCCAGCACTACTATGGCAGCTCACAATTGTCTATAATTTCAGTTCCAGGGAATCTAACAACCTCACAGAGACAAGCAGGTAGCCAAAACACCAATGCACATATAAATTTAAAAGAAAATATGAAGTGAAAGTTAAAAGAAACAAAAAATTCTTCCTATATTTCCTACAATTTGTAAGACTAATTAATACACTGTGTGCTTTATATTAGCAATTTAGGAAATACTAATAATTAGGTATGATTATTTTTCAGATTAAGTTAGTTTTGATTTATCTAGCATTGTTTATGGTAGCTTCTACAGAATGCTAGCTCTGTGAATATAGAAATGTGGTCTGGACCATCTCCACGGGAACAGATCCACCACAGCAATGGAGCCCAGTAAATATTTGATTTTTTTTAATTGTACTTCTCTATTTTTATTTACTTGTTAAATCCTAGAGAAATCTGCTCATCGTATCCAATTGAACATCCCTACCATACACACACAAGCCGTGGTGCCATGTTTCCGACCTTCACCTCACCTAAGGACCTCTACACTGGTGTTAAAGCTCGCAGCCAGCAGCCTTTTCCTCCTACCGTACCAAGCAAAGCCTACGACATGATGGTTTTGAAGACAAGAGGTAGAATGTGACTTGAAATCAAAACTGTATGTTGTCTTATCCTTGTTATGAATCCCGTCGTAAGATCAAAGCAGGCAAGGAGAGCAGCAGATGGAATGGCCTGTCACAGTGGGCTAAAAAAGAAAACTTAGCTGCAGTCCGCTGCAGACACAGACTCTGCAGACACACTGCACTTCAAGCACAGCCTCTGGTAGAAACGGGACATCTCCACCTGGCCTCATGTCTTAGCACACCCATAGGTCTGGTTAACTAAAATACAGCTCTGACCTCTTCAGAATAATTACTTTTGCTTCAATTTTCAGGTAACCCCTACAGATATGAACTGCATGATATTCCCATGGATTCAAAGAGAAAAGCATTGTGTTGGCCAGGTCAGGGTGTATATTATGATGTAAGTATTATTCAAAATGTGTGTTTAAGGGAAAATTAATATAATTTTACCTAATACACTTAAAAATGCACAAGATGAGATGAGGGTGATGGCTCAGTGGGTAAACTACTTGCTGTGAGAGTGTGAGACCCGAGTTCTGATCTCCAGTACCTACACAAAAAGCTGGGATGCAGGGTGAACCTGACCAGTCTACCCGAATCACTGAGCTCCAAATTTAATCAGGCCTCGTTCTAAGATTATAACATGGATAACGAGAAAGGAAGACACCCAGTGTTGATCTCGTCTCCACAAGGATGCACACACACACACCCTCCCATACACATGCCCATCCCCCCCTACGCACAGTGCATACATCAAACACATAAAAGTTGACATGGTGGACCACTTATATCTATATGAAAAGTGCAATTTTAACTTGAACACTTTTAATTTTATTAGCTGATTTCATTTACTGATGTTAAGTATGGGACATCTCAAGAGTAGTCAGACAGAAGCAGGTGTGTGTCCTTGAAACTACATTGTGGAAGGACTGCATTTCTCATACTTTGTGTCCTCTAACTCCATCCTTGTGGTTCATAATATCTTAAGTACTTTACATAATTCCACCTATGCATAAAATAATGAGGTTTTTAAAGAAAGATTCATAAGCTATTTTCATTCTAGTCATTATTAATGCATTTGTATCAAAGTCTAAAAGAAAACACGGTATGTTAAATTGCTGCACACAAACCAATTTGAGATACAGCATTTAACTCTTACAGTAATTTTATAAAATTACCACTAAACCCATTTTATAGATGGGGATACTGAGACTGTGACTATGCAGTGATTACAGAGTTCAGGCTTGTGAGGCTTTTCTCTGTTCTTCACCTGTACTCCACATGGATAAAAAAGGAGAAACTTTCAATCACGAGGGAGCATATCTAGGCATTTGAAAATAATAATGGCTAGCACTTATTGGCCAAGTGGCTTCTAAGGGCAGTCTCAGGTTCTTCCATATAGTAGCTCCTTGCAACCGAGAATTTGGGAACTAGGTAAGCAGTTAGTAATGGAATGTTGGAAACATCTGAGCTTTCCCTGGAAACCAATGTGGCAGGCCACACAGCTGTCCACAGAGTACAAAATTCCTGTTTGTTTTGTAGTATGTCTAAAAGAACAATCATTTTAACAGCATCTCTGTTTTTTTATATATCTTTTTATAATTATATACTTTTAATAAATAAACTATCATTTTAAAAAGTCTTGCAAATAAATAAAAACATCACAGGTCTCTGATTCCTTCAGGCAAAATCTGTTACCTAAGCAACAGAAACAGGAAAGGTTATTCTGGCGACAACCCCATTATTTCATGTTCTGGGAGTCGGTGTCTCTACCATGTGCTCTCACCATGTTACTCCTTTTTGGGTTCCTCTTTGCCCAAGTGGAAATAAAGTCCAATGATGTAGTGAGTTAGGAAGGCCCTCTGGAAACCACCTTACTTCTTCCCCTCATCCACCTTTCCTGAGTAGATTCCTGCCATGGGACGCTCTCTTCCAGGGCCTTTTCGCCTGCCTAAAATTTGCTCATTTTCCAGGGTTTCACTCAACAATTCATTTCTATTGAAACATTGTTGGGATCTAAGTCAGGAGGCCTTTGTTCTAGTTAGTAGCTGTCCTTTGTGGGCATCTGCTGTCTCAGTGATATGAGAGGCATACTGTCTCCTTTTGAGCTCTGATTAACTTATCTGTTTGATTTCAGTAAAGCTGGCCTACAAATATGAAAAGTTTGGGGAATAATATAAAAACTGGAAAACACTGGATAAGACCTTATTGTCAGGCCAGCAGGGACATTTTTTTCTGCTAACACCTCCCATATTCCATAGCCAGTAACTCTCCACACCAATCCACAGCCTGTCAACTGATTAG
Organism: Psammomys obesus; assembly: GCF_907164565.1. Lineage (NCBI taxonomy): Eukaryota > Metazoa > Chordata > Mammalia > Rodentia > Muridae > Psammomys > Psammomys obesus. The sequence goes on along the minus strand of NW_026591711.1, from coordinate 1,768,628 downwards.
AACTCCTTTGAGAACAGAGTATGTTGTATTTTATCTTCCACCATGTTTGGGAGGGGTGTTGTTAAATATTTGTTCATTTGAAACAGGATCTCATGTACCCCAGATTGGCACTGTATTTGGCATGTAGCCAAGAATGACCTCAAACTTCTGATCCTCCTCCCTCCCTCCCAAGTGCTAGGATGGCAGGTATGTGCCACCACACTGGTTGTATTCAGCACTGGGGATGGACCCCAGGGTGCTAGTCATGCTAGGCAATCACACCACCAGCCTAACTGCATCCCAGTCTCTCATATACAGTGCTTCCGACAGTATTTTCCACTGGGGGGTTTGTTCTTTTTCATGTCCCCAGTGTTTAATCTCACTTTTGTGGTCTAACTAGTCTCTTTTTTATTTGTTTTGTTTTTCGAAATAAACCAAAAAAATGCCCTGTCTGTCCTGGAACTTACCTGTAAACCAGGCTAGCCTCAAACTCAGAGCTCCACCTGTCTGCCTCCCAGTTCTGGGATTAGAGGCGTGCGCCTGGCAGTGGTGGTGTGTAGATAACGCATGTGCGGTCAGAGAACAACCTCCAGGTGTCATTCTCCCCTCCTTCCAAGGATTCGGAGATGACACTAGGGCTGTCAGGCTTCATGGCAGACACCTTTGCTTGCTGAGCCATCTCACTGGCCTAGGGCTTAGTCCTTAACAGAATATTTTAAATATTATCATCTTATCCTCATCCTCCCTGATACATGTTTGAAGCTTATGCTATCAGAACTGCAGAGCTCTGGGTACCTCATTCCCACCCAGAGCCCACAGTATCCCTGTGTTTGATCTGACTCTTTTCTCAACCGAGTTGTTACCAAGTACTTGCTGCTCTAACCAGGTTGTGTTGTGGTGTATGTTTGAGTGCATGGCCTATAAGGAGGTGTGGCCTTGTTGGAGGAAGTGTGTCACTATGGAGGCAGGCTTGGAGGCAGGCTTTTATGCTCATGCTATGCACAGTGTGACACACAGCCGCGCCTGCTGCCCGCAGATCAAGATGTACAACTCTCAGCTCCTCCAGCACTATGTCTGCCTGCAAGCTGCCATGCTTCCCACCATGATAATGGACTAGACCTCTGAAACTGTAGGCCAGCCCCAGTGAAACGATTTACTTTCTGAGAGATGCCTTGGTCATGCTGTCTCCTCACAGCAATTAAACCCTAAGACACAGGTCTTCTTGTGCCACTACTTTCTTCTGAGATCTCCTGTCTGGCCACTTCCAGCCATTACTAAGCCAGACATACATTCCTTTGGTAAACAAGCAAGTTTTAATATTTGTTTATTCTGGGCTGCTTATGTCACTATTTGCTGACAAGCCTAAATCCCCTTGCCCTTTCTTTCTCAGTAACAGAGTGCAGTTAGCATTCGGTTTGTGATATAAAGTCTTTAGGACAAAATGTACTTTGTAATCATCTTTTGAGTAAAATGAGACCTAATCCCAGAAGGATGTGCCATACACTTCCCTAACTTTGCTTTTTTTGTTTTTGTTTGTTGTTGTTGTTTGTTTGCTGTTTTTCAAGACAGGGTTTCTCTGTGTAGCCTTGGTTGTCCTGGCCTCACTTTTTAAACCAGGCCGGCCTGGAACTCACAGAAATCTGCCTGTCTCTGCCTCCCTGAGTGCTGGGATTACAGCTGTGCACTGCTGTGCCCAGCTCACTTCCCTAACTTTGAACTTAATTTAAACAATTTTCAGAGACTCTCCAAGTCTATTTATTAATTTAATGTTCATTACAAAACAGATTTCCTTAAACCTAAGCATCTGGACAGAGCCTTGGCTTCTGTTTGAAAGGGAGCTCTTTTCCATGTTAACAGAGGCCCCACTCGAATGTTTCCTGGTTATTAAAACCCTTGCCAAGACACCATAGACAACACTAAATCTTGCATTTCATATTTAATTTCTTGTGTCCTAGACTGCATCTCAGCAAGTGATCACTCAGTATAAAATAAATTAGCCACACCTCCTAAAACAGTGTCTGAAGAAGGCCCATATTTTTTCAAATAAGCTAGCTCTGCAAATAATGAAAAAGACAAGGAAACACAGAGGGCTTTTGGGGGGCTGGACAAGATGGTTCACTGGTTAAAAGCACTTGCTGTTCTTGCTGAGCACTCGGGTTTATTTCCCACCATCCACAACTGCCTGTAACTTCAGTTCCAGGTAATCTAACACCCTTTTCTGTCTTCTGTGGGCTCCTGCATAAACTCACAAGTACACATACATATTGTATATGCAAATAAAATTTAATAATAAATCTTTTTAAAGGAGCTTTCTCTACCCCTAAGTAAGCAAGCCATAGATTAGCAACATATAGAGGTAGCTCTATAATATTTCTTGACACAGACTCGTGTCTTTTTTTTACATGAGTTCTCTACTTCCCTAAAATGGGAGCTGCCTCAACATTACAAGAATTCTAGTAACAGTATCACCCCTGGGCCTAGAAACTTTTCATGGCTGTCCCCTGCCCTTCCTACTTGTGCTCCTCCCCGTGGGGCTGGGACTTACGGAGTAAGAGGCTGGATCCCTGTACAGCACATGTTCCCGTCTCCCACCCCACACCAGTCTAGAGCCTCTTCTTTGTATCCATCCTTGAGGGTTACTACATCCCCAGCCAGTCTACAGCTCTAGGCTAGTGGGGTAGTGAGACAGCTACCAGCCAGAATGGGGGTGATGGGAGGTAGAAGAGAGCCCCTGAGACTAAGTGCAACATCTGCAGTATAAACTTGAAAGAGACTGAGAAGTCTAAATTTGGAACTGTCTTTCCAGGTTGCTAACTGGCAGGTCAAAGTAGAACCAGTTTGTTAATTTCAGCTAAACTGTTTAGACACATGGTAGGCTTCCATTTATACTTCAAACCCCAGGCCCTGCAAACATTAAAGGTGGTCTTGGCATGCAGGCAACAAGTGGCATAATGTTACGTACTGCCCACCTCCACCCCACGTCTGCTTCTGTAGCCTTTTGTCTCTGTATCTCTGCCTAGTTGCTGTGGCATAGCATAACATGTACTCTCTCATCTCCCTCCTTCCCACCCTGCCCCTGGCCTCACTTCTCCATTCAACTAGAATCAATCTCTTCCCTCAGAGAACTTCCACGTAGTTTTGTCTTAACCTTTTTAAAAACAGCTGTCTGTAGTCTCTTCACCCCTACTCTCTTGTACTAGCCAGTGTGCTCCTGGAGCATGTTCGCTTCTGATGATCCTTCTTTCTTTTCTGCCCATTGTGTACATCCGGGCACTGACTGAATGGTTAGAGCCACACTGTGATGCATCTAGCCATGCTTACATGCACAACTCTCTAGAGAATACAAAATAAAACTACAGTTCTAGATAAAGAATGACCATTATATTTTAATGTGAGTGACTTAAGCCTTTGTCAGCTGTGGCCAACATCGTGCAGTTCACTTTCAGGGACAGAAGACAAAGAAGCAGCCACTTTGGCTAAAGTCAGCCAGCGGTTCACAGAACCCTCAGGATGGCTAATGAAATTGCACTAGAAGTAGAGTAGCGAGGGACAAACTCCAACCTAAGTTCTCAGAGAATTTGAGAAGAGATGTGAACATCTCCTTGATAAAATGTGGTTGTAGTTACAACCACCATGCCTGGCTTGAATATAGTAATTATTGAAGAAATTACCTCAGTACCGCTTGCCTGCTGGGACAGTGAGCCAGCCCTCATTTGGGCAGATACCATTAGTAACAGCTATCTTTATGTTCATATTCTAGTTTCCTAAATGTTCTGAAAAAAACAAGCCAATATTCTACCCCAAACCTCCTAAAACCTTTGCTCCTAACCCATCTGTGAGCCCATGGGATACTGTAGAGTCTGCAAAAGAAGCCAATATACAAAGAAACCTTGAGAGGTCCCACTGGATCACTTCATACAATCATGATTTTACAGGTATGAGTCCCCACTAACACAAGTAATGAGAATAAAAAAGGAACACTCACAAATGCTATCTATCACAAGCTTCCATTTTCTGATGTCCTTTCATGTTACTTATTGTATACTAATCCACATTAATGGGAAAGCTCAGTTTCTCTGCTAAATGGGCATTTGGGAGGTAGGCTGGTTCATATTTTATTGCTTATAATTTATGATAAAGAGAATGAGTAGGTTTTCCTGTTTACAAAGCAGTTTAAGTACCATTCTTCATTTATCAAAATAATAAGACAATTTTCTCATTAAGGTACAGGGCCCATGAGCCCCCTTGAACTGGATGATTACCGTGAAAAGGAGGTAGCAGATCTAGCTGGACAAATAGGATTTGACCCACAGCCTGTAAGTAACTGCAATCAACTCTCAGTTATGTGTGTGTTTGGGGGAGCATTCAGGCCTTGTCTCTTCCTATGTTTTCTGTCTTGAGTATTGTGGACACCCAAGCAAAATGACAATCTTAGTTGAAAGATAATTCTGAACTTACTAGAACTGACCTAGAGATCCTTATCACCATTTGGAAAAACAACTCCTCACAGTACTATTTTTTTAAACATTTTCTACCATGCTACCATTGATAAACTAATTCATAAAAGAATTTGCTTATGAAAAGTAAAGCTTAACTAGTGACTTCATGATCCTTGATAAAGTCTGTATCTTTGCAGACTTGGGTATCTTACACGTTACCATGACTTTTGAAGAAATTAATGACTTCTTCCTGATAGTCACAAAAATTGAGAGTTGACTGAATTGCAATCAAAAGCCAATACTTTTTTGCCTATATAAATAAATAATTGATTATATAAGTGGCTTGGGAGAAATTATCAAGCCCTGTAATAAAATATATAATCTGTCAGATCAATTATATAAAGAATGCAAAATGACCTAATATTCATTTGTTGGTTTACTGAGGCCATAAATTGTACTCTGTATGAATACAACTTTTGAAAACAATTTTTCAAAGGTATACATTGTGGAAACATATATATAACTATAAGCATATGAAAACATGGATTATTTTTAGATCACACTGAACACTTAAATTTTATATTAGCTTCAGCATTTGTGAAGAGGATGCCAAATCAAACACCTGAATTGGTTCCATAAATTGGGCTTTATAAGCCACCAAAGGGCTCTTAATTGTTTTGATTCTGTATTTGCACGGGCACTCTCTATTGGGTTAGTTACATGCTCTGACGCTGGGCTGTGCGCAACATGCACAGCCACTCCAGGGAAGGCTGTTCTAGTGGTGATAAAAATCCCTGTGAACCTTTTAAAGAATGACATGCGAGTCCTGGGGCTAGAGGTGATATTCAGTTGGTCGTGTGCTACCTTAGCATGCATGGAGTCCTGGTTTGATTGTTCGGCACCTCATACACCAGGCATGGTGGCACATAATTATAATTCCAGCACCTGAAAGGTGGAGGCAATAGGTTCATGAGCTGAAGGTCATACTCAGCTGCATATCAATTTCAAAGCCAGCCCATGATATGTCAGAAGAAAAAAGAATGTACTGAAAGCTGTTGCAAGCTGGAGAGATGGCTCAGTGGTTAAGTGCACTGTCTGTTCTTCCAAAGGACAAGGGTTCAGTTCCCACAACCCACCTGGCAGCTCACAGCTGTCTGTAATGCCAAATCCAAGGGACCTGACACCTTTACACTAATGCACATAAAATAAAAGTTGTTGCTTACATAGCAGATACTACTAAAATCCGATATCCTTTTCTTTAATGGCAAATGTAGTAAAACTTATCAGAAAGGTGGGGTCTTTCTTCCTCTCACAGTTTATTTACTAAAGCTTGATTAGCTAAAGGTTATTACAATGAATGATTCAGTATGGAAATTCCTCCAACTAGGATAGTCAAAAAGGATCATCCAAAGTCCTTTATTCTTTAACTCCATGCTACTGTTACTATCTTATCAACATTCTTTTTTTTTTAAACATGGGGTATCATGTAGCCCAGGCTGGCCTGAGAGTTTCAATATAGCCAAGGATGACTTTAAACTCCAATCTGGTGTCTATTCCCCTAATGCTTGGGTTACAGGCTTTTGCCACTATGCCTAGTTTTATGAAGCACTTCAGATTGAACCCAAGCTTCTAAGCAAGTATTCCACCAACTGAACTATATTGCTACCCTCCCAAACACAAACACACACACACACACACACACACACACACACACACACACACGCATATGCGCGCGTGAGCACACACACATACACCATTGTTACCTTTCCTGATCAACATGCATATACTTCTTTTTGGTGTCTTCTTTAGCATATTATTATAAAATTTCAAGCATACAGAAATAATTTTCCTTTAGTACCTGTATACTCACCAGCTAGATTCTACCATCAACACTTAGTCAGTTGTTGGCATAATCTCTTCCCTCTAACCAGCTACCGGTATTTTTATTATTGTAAACACATTGGAAAGTACAGGCCTTACTATACTTTATCCCTTAGGAGTGGACGTGCATACCATTTATCAGAGTGAATTTTTTTTTTTTTTTGCTTTTTGTTCAATGTTGAAGTATACATTCATTAAAACTGTACAAATTGTAAATGTACATTTGTCAAAACAAAAGCACGCAGCTTTCATTCACGCCTCTGCTACAATAGAGAACACATGTCACCACCCAGGCCCTAATATCACCTCTTCTTCCCTCGGTGGCACAGCTCCAGAATAGTGTCCTGAATATGACCGCACACTTTGAAAGCATCTCAAAAGGAAACACAGACAGGGCATTGCTTGGCATGTGCACAGACCTAAAACTAGTACCCAGACCTCGACTGAGCACCCCAAACGGTGCTTCTCAACGCACTTAGCATGCCACGGCGTCAGCAGCACCTACGACACTTGTTCAAATGCACGTTTCTGAGCTGGGAGGATGGCTCAGAGCACACGGGCTTGTTCCCTCTTACACATGCTATTTATCCCCCAGAAACTCCACTGTAGACCTCACAAGTCCTAGTCTTAGAACTGAAGGTAGAACTCCACTTTCTGCCAGCTCTGAAGGTGATTCTGAGTCAACCTAGGCTTAAGAATTCTTGCCTTGCCTAGACGATTTAAACAACTACCCAGGAGAGTCAATGCACTCTTGATTTCATAAGTTTTAGTCCAGTGAGTCCTTTTGTATCTTTGAAATTCTGAGAGCCAAGAATTCCCACACAGAAAAGCTTGTCTATAGCCAAATAAAACATATATGTGTGTGTCTAATTTTACCTGACGCCAGTAAAAGAGAAAGATTATTTCTATGGGCCCAAATTCAATGTCTTTAAATAAAAACTGAAAGATCTTAGTCTGTATACTTCCAGCCCTTTCCTATTTACTGAGATAGTGAAACTGGGTATGAAACTGGCCTATGTGTAGCCATATCATTATAATGCTACATTTATTAATCAATTGATTTTTCCCCTTTTATTCCACTGGTATAGCAAGAAAAATTCCATACTGCCTTAAAACCTGCCAGACCTTTGGAAGGTCGAATTGCACGGCTCCTTCAGAAACAACGACCTCTGGAGGCTATGGAGGAGCAACGACGACCTTCCTGTCCAGACTGTACTCCTAAAGCCGTGTGTGCATTCCACAGATTCATACCCAGTTCTATAGAAATGTTGGCAATGAAGGATAACTTCCTGCCTGGGAGGACCCATAAAAAACAGGATATCGAAGAGAAGATTAAGGAAGAGCAAAGCTTGATATCTACCTATCAATTCCCTACTTCTTATCCAGCAAAAGATATGAATAGTCTTTATGACCTAAAAACATTTCCAAAAATCACAGACACTAAGAAGACAGATGATTTGTACCGGAGACAGCTGGCGTTGAAACCCTTACCTGTATCCTACTCTAAGTCAAATCATTACATTAACTATGACCAACTTAAATCCGCCTTCCGTGACCCATATACAAGATGTCAAAACCCTGCTCGCCTCAGTAAGTCTAATATTCTACAAAACAAAAGTGATATAGATTTCAATATTGACAGGTTCTTAAGTAAACGAGAATTTGTGGGCATGGACAGGGAAAGCCGTGAAGAAAGAAGACCTATTTTGGGATGGATTTCTAGAGCTGAAGCGTCTGAGCCTCAGACCAACCTGCTAGATCTTAGGAAATCATTTTCAAAGTCCATGGCACACAAGCGTTTGCACAGCTCCATCCGAGAAGAACAAAAAGACCTCAGGGATAAACTGCACTCTGGGATGAGACATCAGTTCTATGGCCATAATGCCCATTATTTCTATAATTGAGAATTTCCCTCTGCCCTTCAAATCCCAGCCTCTTGCAGGAAAAAAAAAAAAAAAAAAAAAAAAGTATGTCACAGAGTGACCTGCATTTGGCTGGATTCTCTCTCTGTACTAAGCCATAATGACATTAATGAAGTTGTGTTTTTAAGAATTAAGGTTAGGATCTGGTCAGAGGAACCAAAATAATGTCCTGACTTCTTAAAACATTTAACAGTTTGTCAACAAAATATCAAAACCATGGAAAAAATTAGTCTTTAATCTCGTCTTCAAATTACACTCTGAAGTTTTCTAAAGTCACGAAAATCAATGTGCAGACAAAATTTACATCATCGTTTTGCAAGAAATGCAAAGTTGAAAATTTCAAATATTGAAGTTATTTAACAGATAACTCTAGAATGTATCATGATTTAATAAAATTAGAATGTCAACAATCTCTTTCTGTAAATGTTTTCACAAAATAATGGGTAAAATTCATCTCTGAGTTCAAGACCATCCTGGTCTACATAGTGAGTTACAGGAGAATCGCCGTCTCAAAAACAAAAACAATAAAAGAAAGGAGGTAGACTTCAAATCCCCAGTTAAATGAGGGTGGAGTGGCTTTCCAAACTGTGTAACTTCAATAGTCTGTCGACAAGTCAGTGGGCAAGAGGAATCCTGAATGTCCTGCCTGTACACAGCAGAGTTGTTTCCTTCCCCATAGCCTTCTGATAGAAAACAGCTATTTTATACATGTAAAGTTATTTTGTGACAATCCAATTTATTAGACTTCCAATTTTGGCAAGAAAAAGTCTGGCTGGATGTCAGTTATTTCAAAGCCCAACACCGTCACCTTTGAGGTGTTTGCCTAATGTGTACGTAACTGCCGTATGGAAGTCAACACGTGTGCCAAGAGGTGTGCTTTTAAAAGTTCTCTTTGATGCTCTGTGTGTTTGTGTGCCCATCACAGCACCAATGTGGGGGTCTTGGTGCTTCTCCTTCCACTGCGGGTTCTACGGCTCCAGCCCAGGCATCAAGCTTATGTGGCAAGCCGTTTTACCTACTGAGCATCTCACTGGCCCATGAGATTCATTATAAAAGTAATTTATCATTAAGTTAACAACATGACAAAGTTAGGGTTTGGGACAGCTGAGTTGCTTAGAGGAGGCTTAGACAAGACCAGCTGCTCAGAGAAAACAGACCAGCCAAGCTCCACAGAAAGAGATCCACTGAGCTGCCTAGAAGGGTGCAAACCACTTGAGCTGCCTGAAAGAGCCTTAGCATGATGAGCTACCTCAAGGTGGGCACTGAGCCCCAAGGTCCCAGCTTTTGTGAACTGTCAACCCATGCTGGGACAAGCTGTGATGCAGCTGCCTGAGTCATTTCTGTTCCTGCAAATAAACCCTCACCTACATTCTTATAAATAATGCCAATAAAACTCACTGGTTCACACAAAAATGTTACATGTTTTGAATTATTTTTGTTCAATAACCAACATGTACATTACTTAAACCTATTCTGAGCTAAAATTACAAATTGTGGGTAGGTATTAAGCAAAATTTCCATATTAAAATACTGAAAACTGTAATGCAATCAATCACATGACAATTTCTAAATTGTTCATAATTTTGTAGACCGCTGGGCTCAAGTGTCGCTCAGTAGTAGAGTCCCTCACTAGCATGCCTGGGTTCAATCCATAACATCAAAAGGTTTATAATATAGGTTCTGGAGAGAGAACCCAGCAGGGGAAAGCACTTGCTCTCCAAACACAGGAGCCCACATATGCCAGCCAGGGTCCACTCAGTGGGGATAGAGGAAGAAGGATCACTGGGGCTTCTGGCTCCTGCCCACCTGAAAAACCCAAACTCCATATTCAAGGAAAGACCTTGCCTCAAAGGACAAAGAGAGTGACAGAGGAAAACATCTTGCATGCACAACAACACATAACACACATGTGTATAACATACACCCAATTTTTAAAATGCTTTTGAGCTGACAGATGACTCAGTGGGTAGAGACACATGCAGGCCTCATGACAGTGGCATTTATGCACCGGCACTTATTAAAAATTTAAAAATTAATGTTTAAATGCCTTTTTAAAAAGTCATTGAACTGTCCAAGGTGATGTGCAATACAGTTAACATATTAGGGTACTCGGACCCTATTATCTAGTCAGAGAACAGGCCACGGGACTGGACCTCTATGGAACCAATGTTGAAAGATACGACTCCACAGTGCAGCACAGTTTCACCCTTTTTTCTTTCTATGGCTGTGTGACACACACAAGCATGACATAGTATACATGTGCAAATTAGAGGACATCTTCGTGTGGATCATGGGACTGAGCTCAGGCTGTCAGGCTTTACAGCAAGCACCTTTATCCACTGAGCCATCTAACAGGCCAAGGAACTTTGTTTTAATTATACATCTGTTCCTTGGGTCTCCAGAGTGTACAACTGCATTTTAACTACAGGTATTTACCCATGGCCATGTAAAAGCACCACAGCCTTCATTTCAGCACTGTCACAGTCATTCACTCTGATATGGTTAAAATGAGAGACTCTGAGTAAGCGGATACCTATACTCCACGTAGCTCATTAAAAAGTTCAGTGGTAACAGTTTCTAATGGAGATTCCAAAAGTAGACCACTGATCCAATTTCACTCTTAAAATGATCAAAAACACAGTTAAAACCTTTTAAAATTTGCTCATTAGATTGTGCCATATGCTAAAAGCATACAACACACACACACACACACACACACACACACACACACACACACACACAAATCAGCCAGGTTAGTGAAGAAAATTAAACATCAGGAAGATGCTTTCTAACTACCTGGACACATAAAACTGAAGATAGAGGAAACAGCCAACAATACATGGCAGAACCCTCAAAGACTCAGACTTAGCACCAGGGGCCTTTAGATCTGAGAGCAAGGGGAGGAGGAGGGGACAGGAAGCAGCCACTTAGCCACCTGGTGTTGTGTTCTCACAGTCCACTCCACAGTGCAGGACAGCTGAGGAGACCAGCATCTCTGGCATGGGAAGCTGGCATGGCTGAGGACGGGGTACTTCTCTGAAAGGGGGAAATTATACCCATGAGGGTCCTAGCTGGACACAGATCTTCAAAGGAACTCCTGAAGGAGGTATAGCTGAGAACTGTTCACAGAGATGTGGGCCGAGTCAAAACTGTAGGGAGATAGTGATACTCCAAAGCCTTTTCCCATCCTTCAGGAAGTTGCCAGTGCCTCCCACTGGCCTAACCCAGCAAGAATCTGGGAAGCAAGGGGTATCAGGGGTAAGAAGTCCTTAGAGCTCACTGGATTAAGGCAAAGAAAGGTAGGGAGTGAGTCATGATGAGTAAGAAATGCTAAGAGCATGGAAATCATCTTCTCTGGGTCTTCTCGATAACTGGCTGCAGCTTTACACTGGCTGCCTCACCTTGCAAGTTTATATTAATAAACAAAACTTCGCTTAAATTCATGAGCCACCCCTGCTACCTTCAGATTAGCCTAACGCTTCCTCACCACTCAGTCCTTGTAGACTTGAAGAGTTAAGCCTTACAGTGGATTAGGCTTGGCTTATGGGGATCTCTCTAGATCACTAAACTGCCTCCATGTCAGCAATGAGGTATTTCACTTCCTTGTATTTGCTGGAGCAATGTTTTTAGTTTCTTGCCTTCAATAATGTTCTTTTCCCATTCTCAGCCTCACTATCTGTCACAGGAAGCCTGAGTGTTGGGCTGTCTTCACATTCATTATGCTTTGCTGACTGAGCTTAAAAACCTGTGGGGTTTTCACTTAAAGTGAAAATATGTTGTTCTCTGCTTCTCAATTGAAGACTCAAAGGCTACTGTAGACGTTATTTTTTTGTTTGGTTGGTTGGTTTCTTGTTTTTTGTTTTTTCGTAACAGGCCTGGATGCAATTCTATTGTGTCTCAGTGGAAAGCAGAGACAGAGGAACAGTGAGCCAGTGCAGTGGTGAGAAAACACATACGACTGTGCCATCTTGCATGCAGGCATTTCCTGCCACTAGAACAACTATAACAATAACATCAGTGACCATACATTACAGATCACCCTAAAAATATATACCAGCAAAGACTGAAATATTGTTCAATTACAAAAATGTGCTACACAGACAGGAAATGAGCATATACCTTAAAAACAAACAAACAAACAAAAACACAAAAAACCCAGCATCTTCAGATTTGTTCCATACAGGATTGCCACAAACCTGTAATCTGAAAGAAGAAACAGAATATTACAAAGGGGAGAAAAAAAGCACAGCATAATAAAATGAGGAATATTTGTACAGATGCGGGGGTTGATAGGATTGTTCATGTGACTGTGGATGATGAGAAAGCTGGGAAAACCAGAAGTAGCATGGCTAAATTCAAAACCCAGAGAGCCCCAACCAGGGAACCTAATAGTGCAGTTCTGCCTGAGAACTAAGGGGTTACTGGTGAAAGTTCCAAAGGCCAGAAAACCTAGAATTCCTTGTCCCATAGCGAAGTAGGGAGCTCTGGCGCCGAAAGACAGCAGCAGTTCCCTTCTCTAGGCCCTCAACCTATTGCATTTGCCCACCTATTCTGGATAAAAGAGGGCCTGTCTTACTTAATCCACTGACTTAAATGCCAGTCTCTAAGAGATACTTTACTGACATACCTAGAAATAGTACTAGCTACCTGGATATTACAGAATCAGGTCAAGCGGACAGTTATCCGGCTCAGCAGGTATGAAATTTCAGGTTCTCAAGATGGAGTTCCATCCACAGATGGTGGTCAGTTGTGTAAAATGCCTATACTTCATACCACTGAACAAAACAGCAAACTCTGTGATGTGTTTCACTACAATAAAAAGGAGGAAACTAAACTACAGTAAATCCAATTAGCAAAACTGTCTATCTATCCGGCATTTCTCTTATTCTCCTCCCTGGCCTGCCTTCAGAATTATAGTAGCTGGCATTTTGTTGTATATAGAATACAAACACACACACACTCAGAGCTTCTGATGAGAACCTCATGGCAAACAGCATCATATGGTAGGGAGCACAAGAAGGCAGCCTGGTGGCAAAGGAAGAAACAAGACGGACCAGGTTTGCTCCTTCACAATAACTGGCTCTCTCAGAAACGAATCCACTCATGAGAGAACTAATGTGCCCTTTACAACTTGAGCCCAGAGAGAACTTCATGGAGAATCAATTGAGCTGTAAGGGACTTGACTAGAAGTCATGTTCCTCCCATTAGGCCCTTCCTCTTAACGGTCCTACCACCCTCCAATACTGTTAATCCCAGGGCAAGCTTCCAGGATAGAAACCTTTGAAGGATAAACTACACTGGAACCATGTCCAGGCAGAGAGCCACTTGTTTAAATGGTTGGTAAGGAAAACTAAGATGTTTTGTTTTTGTTTTGCCAAGGATGACTCTGAACTTCTCATTCTACTGTCTCTTCCCTCCCAGTGCCTGGATTTCTGGTGCACCTCACCATCACCACCATCACCCATTTATGCAGTGTTAGCAATCAAACCCAGGGCTTTGTAAATGCTGTGAAAGCAATCAACTGAGCCTAGTATACAGGAATAAATGGATATGTCAATCCACTTGGTCAACTAAGTCACTAGTGTACTTATAAGATTTGCAGTAGGATGTTCTTGAAAAACTTGTCATCAGCCAACTCCTTTAAAACTAAGACCAGTAACTTCTGTTACACAGAGAAAACATACTGAGAGAATAATGACCTCAGTAAGGACTACATTTTCTTTGGAGAAATTTGGAAAGCAATATCAGGACTTGGTTTAAAGACATAGTGAATGCCTACAGATATGCTATGCCAGGTCTTTAAAAAGTTTGCTAAATAAGCCTTTATACAAATAAGTTAAATAAGCCAATATAAGGACTATATCTGAATACTCAATGAATGCCCCCACAAGCTACAAAAAGTCTTGAATATGTGTGATGGTCTTATAAAGAGGTGTGACCATACAGAGTTATGTTAGAGAAAGAGAAATTAAAGTTATGACAGTTCAAAAACAATGAAAATACAGTCAGACCTCCATGTATGGATTCCACATCCATGTTGTCCAAAAATAGTAGATCACATCACATACTGTGTAGTTAAGACTTACAATATTCTCAGGTATATTGAATGACTTTAGAGTTTTTGTCATGTTCCCTAAGTGCCACTATATAGTATTGTGTTTGACATTAAGAGATTACTTAAATATTGGGGAGACTGTGTAGATTATATGCAAATATTACACAATTTCATGAGAGGAAGTTGAGCACCTTTGAAATTCTGTGTGGGTTCTGGGAATTGTTCTGGAATTAGCTGTCCCGGGGGATACCTAAGAACAACTGTACTCATACAGGCTGATGTCTTCCCTGGAGCAGATCACAGGACGAGTGGCTTGAGAGGGATCTTCGGCCACTTAAGACTAGCCCCGACATCTAGTGTCAATCTGACGGTGGAAGGAAGGATGGTAGAATATAATAAACTCCACCAGAGTATGGAGTACGTCAAGGCTAGGCGGAACAGAGGGAAAGGACCTGCGCTCATCAGAATTTGGGACAGGAATAATGACGTTAACTTCTAGTGCGAGAAGTTAGGGTATCGGGGAGTTTTAAAGCACAACTGGAAACTTGCTAACAAAACTTCCACCTCCAATACGGTCAGAAGGGATGCAAGTCCCAGTGGATTCCCAATACTCCTCTCATCAGGTCAAACCCTTTTTCTTTCCAAAAGCTCCTCTGACCACCCTCGTTTTTCTACTAAACACTAGGGGAAGGGAGCAGGGACTCCGGGCGTTGCTGCTGCTTTCACGCGCTCTGCTTTCACCTTCCCCAGCTCTGAGGCGCTGGGTGACCGCGAGAGAAGGAAGAAGATGGTTTAACAGGGTGAAGGTCACCAGCAGGCGTCCACTCGAAAGCCGGTGCAGCTGGCGCCGGCCAGGGAGCCCTGACCAAGCCTGGGTAAAGGTCGCTAGCCGACCCAACTGCTGTCTCGGCAGCCTCCGTGGGCGGCGGCAGGAGCCCTCTGACGTGGGTGTTACCTGAGCCGCGCACGGGATCCCGAGGGAGCCTCCGCCCCGCCTCCGGCGTCCGCAGGCTCAGGCACCCGGGGGTGACGTCATCCACGTCCGCGCCTTACGTTCCAGCGCCTGTCGTAAGTGTCGGGCTCACGACGTCCCTAGAGGAAGGGCGCCCTCTGGGCACATCCTACCATGCTAGGCCGCATGCGCGCGCACCTCGCGAGCGCGGACGAAGCTGGAGCCAATGAGGCGCGGCTACGTCACGACGCAGCTCCGGGCGCTGCCGCACGTCAGGCAGCGGACGGGTGGAACAAGTGTGGTTGCACCGACACCGGTACATAGGCGCGGGCCGGCGTGTCCTTGGGCTAGAGAGCGGGACGTCGGTCTTCGGGACATAACGTTTCTTGTGTCGACCAGCCCGGAGCGGTGAGCGCGCGCCGGGGACGCGGGGCGAGAGAGGCGCGAGGGGCCGGCGCGGGCCGGGCCGGCGCGGGCCGGGCCTGCGGGCCTGCGGCAGGGGAGGGCTGGAGGCGGCTTGCAGGGCTGGGTCCCGGGGTTCTGGAGGGGACTCGCCCGCCGCCCTTTCAGGGAGCGGTAGCTGCTGCTCCTCTAGGGCTGAGCCTGATCTTTACCTGAGGAGGCGAAGGGTGGCTTTCCTCAGTCTCCTTGAGACCGGCCTGGATGGCTGACCTCGTGGTCACCCCCGGGGTCTCAGAACGCGAGAGTGAGAAGGTTCCTACCCCAACCCTCCTTTGCGTTCCGGTGCTAGACTAATGCGAGAGAGAGCGACTTAGCCTCCACTTAAGACCAGGGCGCGTGAAAGCACCAAGAACCCTCCACCCGCCCCGCGCCTCACCACTCCGTTGATGTGTTTTGTCTTATCTTTGGAATTGGCTTTAATTGGCAGCACAGACAGCAGTTAAGCATCCTGAGATGTTAGAATCGTAGTGGTTTGAGCTTAAAGGAATTATAGTCCAGTTTCGTGTTTGTGACTTTTTGACCTTGCCCTCTTCTGGAATTGAGGTTTGAGCTGGGTTTCCACTTCCGTTCCTTGGGCATGAACTTGTCATGAATACAGACCCGCTTTAAAGGAGGGTCTCCTGCATACTGTGTTTGCTAACGAAGAATATTGCAAATGGACTAAGGTAGCATCCGGCCTTGTATTAGAGGTGGTAAGAATAGCAGTGGGTTGGTAGCGAGGTGATTTGAATGGTCACTGGGATCCGTTGTATGTGTTGCTGTAACAAGTTACTTGACCTGTTGGGTCTTTTCATTTTTAGAATTAGAAAATGGGTGATGTTGAGAAAGGCAAGAAGATTTTTGTTCAGAAGTGTGCCCAGTGCCACACTGTGGAAAAGGGAGGCAAGCATAAGACTGGACCCAATCTCCATGGTCTTTTTGGGCGGAAGACAGGTCAGGCCGCTGGATTCTCCTACACAGATGCCAACAAGAACAAAGGTAAGTAGGGGACTGTTGACTGTTAAGCCTTAGCACCGATTGTATGGGTGTAACCAACGCAGACCTATCAGGACTGTAAAACACTTAACTGCTACGTCCCTTTCTGTTTAGGTATCACCTGGGGAGAGGATACCCTGATGGAGTATTTGGAGAATCCCAAAAAGTACATCCCTGGAACAAAAATGATCTTCGCTGGAATTAAGAAGAAGGGAGAAAGGGCAGACCTAATAGCTTATCTTAAAAAGGCTACCAATGAGTAATTCCACTGCCTTATTTATTACAAAACAAATGTCTCATGGCTTTTAATTGTACCATAATTTAATTCGTACATCAAAATTCAGATCATGAATGGCTGACAATATTTTTGTTGGACAGTCCCAATTTAAGTAAAACTGACTTGTAGTAAAATGGATATGACCTTTTTTCAAAATAACAATCCAGTTGCAAATAGACTATCACTGCTCTCCCTTTCTCAAGATAAGATTGGACTTAAGTAGTAATGTTCTACTTTCCACAAAGGTGGGGGTGTCACCTCAAACCTATTAAATGGTTTTGTACTTAGATTTATATAAATGGGCATATGAATGTGTTTAAACACTGGGAAAACTCTGTCATTGTCTCAGAAATAAGACTCCCCTGTGTCTCAATTTGTGCTCACTGGTCTGTTACAGGCAGTGGCTAAACGTCAGTAAGCAACTGTCTTTCTTGATGATGCTGTTTTATTTAAATTCCCTATGTCAAGGATGCTGCCCTATTACCACGGAAAGACACTGAGTTTGCGTAAGATATCAAATAAAGAGTATTTAATACTTTATGGTTCATCTGTAAGTTGAAATGCTTTTCGTCACCAGCAACTTGGACCTTTCTAATTTATTTTATTATCTGAGACGACACTGTAATTCAGGACTGTCCTTAGACACCCATTCAGAAACACAATAGTGGAATGAACTTCTGTCTGTGTGGTTGTAATGGTGCTCTTTGTCAACTTACTAGATGGAAAGGTTAAAATAAAGGACATAGTTTGTAAGTTACCAACAGTAAGACTATAATTTAAAACAATCACAGATCATGTTTTGATTGTGCCTTGTTTAATGACTGTTAAAATTTTAGTTTCAACTTTCCCTGATTGAAAGCCATGCTCTAGTGAAGGCACTGGGTGGTGTTCCTTTGATCTCGGGAACAACTTAACCTAGAGCAACACTTCACCCTTAGTTCTTTGTCAGGATGATGTATAAGCGGAAATAGTTACATACTCACTAAGTCCTAAATTGTATAGAAAACGGTAGGGAAATAAGGGTAATAGCAGGAAAAGAACCTCATCAATGACTTCAGAAGTGTGGAGAATGATTAACTAGGACCCTGAAGTCTGACACTTTGATAAACCTTACATCATATAAGAAATTGAAGACAGTCTGGAAACAAATTTGGAAAGTTTTCTGTAATTTGGAGTTTTGGATTAAGATTTATCTTATTTGTATAGGTGTCTTATCTGTTTATATGTTTGTGCTATACATACTGCATTACCCTTGAAGGCCAGATGAGATTGTTAGTTCCCCTGGGACTGGTGTTACAGAGGGATCTGCAGTGTAGGCAGTAGGAATCCAAGCTGGGTCCCCTGGAAGAGCAATCAGTGTTCCTAACCCTGATAAGCTTTTTACTTTGTAAGTACTTCAGAGGTTGAGCTTTGTAACATAGGACTTGGTGAGTCCTAAGTTTTGTTAGTTTTGTAAACGACTTTCAAGGGACACTTTTTAACCCTTTTTAACCAATGTGCAAAGAAAGAAAGCCTTGGAGTTACCATTTTCTTGTATCCTCCAAATGATAGAAGAAAAAAAAAAAACAAAAAACATCAAGCCATTAAGATGAATATAGACATTTGGCTTAAGATTTTATAATATGGGTGTTTCAGTATTGATTCAAAGAAGCCTCATTAGTGTAACGCATAGTTTGTTAGTGTTATAGCTTATAAATAAATTCAGATACTTTAACCTAGAAGTGATGAAGCCCTGGTGACTGAGTCATTTCCTGACATGCTGGCTACCTCACCAGGTATACCTTTTGTGGAAGCTTGAGGAAAGCATCCCTTCTGATGACTCACAGATTTAATTTGTAATCTCTGGACCTAGAACATTGTCTAAGGCCTACATTGCACAGTTGGTACCTCCTATGTTCTAAGGCTAACTAGACTCAAGTAAAATATCTAGTGATATAGAGGGGAAGCCCTGTGAGTAATGCAGAAAGGGGACAGTCTTTGTTATAAAGGGTACATTTCCTTAGGAATAAGGCAAGGGCGGTAAAAAGCTACCACTCCAACTCATCTGCGTGTTCTTAGTTGCTTATTGTAGGTGGCCAGTTCAGTGGTATCACAAAGGGAAGTGAGGTGAGCTTCCCGGTGCCACCTAAATTCTGAATGCTTAGGAAAGCTCTGCCCGATAGAACTTCCTGTAATGGCTCTTCTACACCTACGTGTCCATTACCCACTTGTGGCAGTTAAACTCATGAAATGTAGGATGACTACAGAACTAAATTCTTATTGAACTAAATTTCTGTAGCCACAACTAGCTAGTGGCTGCTGTATTTATGGCATGCATCTAGAGCTTATGTGCATAAATTCCAGTGCCTTTCTGAACAGTGGTAATTCCTTAGTCTAAATCTCATGCTTGCTTCTGATTTTACGACGCTTTGCCTGTTGAATTTAAGTTGGCTGTGTTAGGTGGGTGGAGAGGCACCTCTGTCTTGTTGCCCTTTTACAGGCATTCTATTATATCTGTTCCTTTTAACCACAGGAGATTGCTGGATAAAGGACATGTTGGGGTACCTGCTGGCTGTCTAGGAAAAAGGTCTTAACAGACTAGCCTTCCACAGCTACGTAGTCTTAAATGACTTCATATTGATTAAACTCAGAAGTAAGCTGAAACCAATTCATTTCTAGTGGTACCTATTTGAGCTTCCTTTTGTTAGAATGTTTTAAAAGCCAAAGACGTTGGTGGGCCCTGAATGAGCTGCATGGAGCATCCAGGTGAGCTCGTGCAGATACACCCAGGATGCCTGTTCCCTGCCGAGTCTTCAGAGCATAACTGAGAAGACACCCTGACCTTTGGCTGCATCCATTTGTTTAATAAAACCCAAAGTATTCAGTTTAGACTTAATTAACTTCTAGATTATTTTGGTTGGGAATTTAATGTGCTTGAAAAATTAGTCATATCCTAAACTATCTTCACACAGAAAACTTAGGTTTATCATATGCCTGTATTCCTGAAGAATAAATGTGGTTCATTGGTAATCTCCCTGTCCATCAACAGCATACAGCTCATCATTCATAAGACAGACACATGGACAGGCATACAGCCTGCCCTCTGACCTCCACACATGCTGTGGCACGCATAATGAAATTACCTTTTTGTTTCCTATTCGCTAGAAATTAACCACATTCTACACTGGCTCTTAGTAGGTGTCTGTATAACATTTAAACATTGAGTTAGTATTTTAACATTTACTAGGTCTACAGCTTGGATTGTAACCTTGGAGGAAGAACTGTTGGACTAGATCATTGTATTATTTGAGGCGTAACATAGAAAATGTTGGCTGGGGACTAAAACTGATTAGAGTAGTGTCATATTATCACACATAGGCCTAATCCAACCTCACCCCTGATAGAAAGTAAAATCCCTACTGAATTGGTCACATTTGTTCATTTGTGTGTTGTTTATGGCTGGTTTCATGCTACATTAAGACCTGGTAGTGACAGTTATGTGGTACATGGAGGATTTGGAGTTCTATGTCAGCCTGAGCTGCAATAGAAATTGTAGTTCAGAAACTGTGACACTAAGAAAGTCTCACCAGGCTCAGGGATGTAGCTCAGTTGCTAAGAGTATTTATTTAGCATGTTTCGAGCCCTGGGTTTGGTACCTAAACCAGGCGTGGTGGTACAAGCACTTGGGAAGTAGAGACAGGAAGATCAGAAGTTCAAAGTCATTCTTTATAGTGAATTTGAAGCCACACTGGATTACATAAGACCTTGTCTCAAAAAATAAAGTTAGGTTTCACTAACGTAGAGACTTGCCAGGTGGTAAAACAAGATTGTGTTGCTCATAGATGGACAAAGCTTAGAGGTTACTTAGGTAATTACCTTGCTAGCTATCATATAGACTGACCCCTGCCCTTTCCAGGTGACTTCTAAAACTTTATATGAACTGAGTCATGTCTCATTTTATTTATTTATCATCTCTCAAGCTAGATGTGGTGGTGCAGGCATTTAATCCCAGCACTGGGAGGCAGAGACAGGAAGATCTCTGAGTTAAAAACTAGCCTGGTCTACAGAAAAATTCTCAACAACCAGTGTTTTACAGGGAAACTGTCTCAAAAAGACGAATAATAGTGAGTACATCTTTTTTTATATTTTATGTGATGAGTGTTGAGCCTGAATCTATGTACAAGAACCACATGTGTGTCTGAAGGACAGAGACCAGAAACAGGTATCAGATCTGGAATGAGTTTCAAATGGTTCCATTTGATCAAGTACTATTAACCAGCAGGTTGTCTTCTAATAGATACTTGCTTTAATAGGAACTGCTCCAGGCCTATGCTCCTGTGGCCCTCAGTCTCTACATTGTCTACAACAGAAGCCTCATAACTATGGCATCTTCCCAATCCTTTCTGGCACAGGCAGCTGCTGGTGGGGTCTAGACATCTACATGAACCTTTTGTCTCTACTACCCATCATCACACCCACTAAGCCCTTGAGCTCACCTAGGCTCCCCGATAGCCTTTCTTAGTCATCCACATACCAGTGAATGTCTGTCCTATCTACTTGGACTTTTAAAAACCCCAGGCCGCTGTCATTCACTTGTGACCTCTGTCCTTAGCCAGACTCAGGATTTCTTCTCAGTCTCTGAATTCTCCACATTCTCTACCATGGCCGTTTGTGCTTCCTCTCCTGATCTGCTCTGTAAACCCAGCCTGGGCCCTCAGCCATCTGCTTTCTCCATTCCCATGCCTGAGTCTTGGAGGAAGTCATGTGTTTCTACAGTCAGTCCCTGTAATAGAATCAACCCTAAGTCCACTGGAGCAGTGGACACCTTGTCAAACTGTTCTTTATGTATCCAGTTTCCCAGTCCTGCAGCTACTGTGTTGTTAGGCTCCTTGAGCATCTTAGCCTCCCTACTCCTTTCTCATGGCAAATGCTCCTCCAGTTTCCAACATGAATTCTTTACCTCCTGGACAAAAGGGAAATTCATCTGGTTTGCTGCCTGCCTTGAGCAATGCTGTTAATCTCGTGATGGCTCAGAATGTTCAATCAGACTATCGGTATCTCTACATGATACAGATATCTCAGTGTGCTCGACCTCCCTTGGCCTCCCTCTTCTACGCGAGGTGAAATGCTGGACTGTGTTCTTTTCGGTTCAGGACCTCATGGCATACTTCCATAATACAAATAAGCACTGTGTGTAAATTCTTAAGTAGTAGCTTTTTTTTATTCAGTGTGAGTAATGAGTTTGTAACTGTCCCTACCTGAATAGGCCTGTATAGGTCCAGACTGGACCCTTCCAACTAGGAGAAACTTTTCCAAGTCATGTACACAAAATTTTTACATATTATATTTAAAATATAACTTTGTGGCTTTTACTGGTGAAAGTTGGAGAAAAACAGCTCCCAAATTTGAGCCTTCTGCTGGCAGTACCTAGCAGAACCAAGCACACTAACCTTTCTGTACCTTAGATTCCTTGTCTGTAAACTGACATTAGCCCTCATAGCTTTGGGAATTTACAAAACTATGTAGCATGTTAACTAGCACTCAATAACCGATGTTAGCTAGTTTTGGACTGGCTAGACCAGACATACTGCCACATTGTCTACAGTAATCAAAGTGCATATTTAGGAGTAAAGGACACATGATTTTTCCAAGGGGATTGAACCTGAAGCTCACTCGGTTACAAGTGGCAGCTTTAGAGATTTGTATCCATCATGTCGTTCTAAAGTTCACCCCTCCCTGTGTGAGAACAGTAATTTCATGAACTGCAACCTGGATATTCCCCTAAGAGTGTTCCTAAACAGGGTTGAGTTAGACTAAAAGGAAGAATGGATGCCTACTGTTTGTACACTTAACTTCCAAGTATGTTTTTCCAGTAACCCAACAAAGATTTGGAGTTTTGTTAGTTTGATGTTTTGGTTGGCATTTTGTTATTTTGAGGCACAGTCTGCCTTGGGTTAGGCTGCTCTGAACAGCTGCCTTAGCCTCCTTAGCACTGAGAGTACAAGCATGTCACCATACCTGGCTGGTGTAGTTCTTACCTGGTTTGCTGGTGTAACACAAGTCCTGTCCAAGGTTTTCCTGAACCTTAACAGTCATCTCAACAAGAACAGAGAAGTCACAATGGTAATGTTTACATGAGAGAAGGTATGGGATAGAAAATGTTGAGTTACACATCCAATCTGCTTCCCCAGAGATTCAGTATAGGTCAAAGCAGCATGCTGCCTCGAGGACCCTCTACCCGTGAAACTAGGAAAAGCCCATCACAGTACATCATTCACTTGTTTGGAGTAGTGTTAAGTAGTTGTACTGTTGAAGACTGTTGGTTCTGGAGCAGCAGTGCTTCAGTGATTCTTGAATGTAAAGTGTGCAGTACAACAAAAGCTCAGTGTGCTAGCTCAGTGAATTGTTTGCTGAGTGCATAGGTCACAGGTGGAAGGACAGAGATCTGTGAATCAGATTAGAGTGCGTGTGTGTGTGTGTGTGTGTATGTATGTATCTATATATATACACACAGATATATACTTATATATGTAAAAACATATATGTGTGTGTGTTTCTTGGAAAATACAAAAAAGGCCTGTCCATTCCAGCAGCATACCAAGCTGGCATTTCAATGTGGTGAAGGGCAATTTAGTTAACTGAAGCGCAGGTCAAGATTCAGGTTAAATTCTCCAAAACAAAATGTAGATGTATCCATTAAGTTATTTTGTTGAGAGACCTACTTGAAGATTCTGATAGCTTTCTTTCTATTCTCCAACCCAAATTTAACATCAAGGTCGTTACTAATAGATTCAGTCAGTTGGAATGGCTGCCCTCTTCTGACACAGAAAGCAGAGTACCTCAACAGTGGGGACTGAATGCACCACAGCTAAACCGGACCTCTGAGTTCATATAGAAGCAAAGATGTGCACTGAGGTAATAGCCACAACCTCTCTGTCCTTTCCTCATGATCACCCCTTCTCAATCCCATTAATAGGCTTCTTTCTGTCTATTCTGTACCCATCCCCCCCCCCCCCCAGAAACCTGGAGGGATGACTGCTGAGCAGCCATGTTGGGTTGGTGGCACCTGAAGATGGCAGCCAAGGAAGATGAAGTGCAAAGATGGAAGAATGTGTCCCATGGACAGTATAGTGAAGATGCCATATAAACCAGACTACATTACCATTTTAAGAGAATTCTTTCTTACTTAAACTGTTACCATTTCAGCATTTGTTGCGTGCATCAATTCTAATCCTGATGCCCATGTAATAATGTCTCCTAAAATAATGCCTTTAGTATTTTCCTTACCTTTTGCCCCCTCAGGAGCAGCCACATCCAAAGTACCTAACATGCCAATGACTTTTTGTCTATGTTTCCAGGTCTAATCTCTCATCTAAAAAACTGTACATTAAGCTGCATGTTAGACACCTCTGATACACCCATACACATTGTGATGTGCTTAAATGAGAGTAACAGAATATGTACATATCCTGATCCGAAGCCTTCAAAATTACATTGTAGGGCAAAAGAGACTATATGAATATGATCAAATTAAAGATCTTGACGGTGGGACTTTACCCTGGTTTATTCATTTGGTCCTCATATAATGATAAAGATATTTACACATGAAACAGGAGTCAGAGTTGGAAAGAGCAATATGATACAGAAAGCAAAGGTTGAAATGATGTGGCCACAAGCTGAGGTATGCCCTGTAGACCATTCTGGCTTTGAACTCAGAGATCCACCTGCCTCTGCCTCCCAAGTGCTGGGATTAAAGGTGTGGGCCACCGCCACTAAGCTCAAAAAAAAAAAAAAAAAAAAAAAAAAAAAAAAAAAAAAAAAAAAAAAAGAAAAAAAAAAAAAAAAAAAAAAAAAAAAAAAAAAAAAAAAAAAAAAAAGAAAAGAAAAGAAAAGAAAAGAAAACTCTTAACTTGTGGAGAGCCACTAGTTTGTCAGGCTGCTAGGCTGCTTTGTTATTGAGCTCTCAGTGGAAAAACATGTTTTCACCCTGGCCTTCACCTGGAGTCAGGGATAAGCAGGATGTTTTGCCAAGTTCACTTCCTTTTGTTTGTGTGAGGATCACACAGACAGGTAGTTGAGGTAAAAAAGTTTGACTTCTCCATGAACCCCTTCATTGTACTGAGGTGCTTTACTCTGACTATGAAAAGATATTGTGGAATAAACCAGTGTGACACTTTCTACTGGCAGCCCTCTTGAGCAGATCCCATGTGTAGTGTGTTGGGGTTTTTTGTTTGTTTTTCCTTTCAGTCCTCACTCCCCACTCAAGAACTGTTCGTCTCTGCTGGCAAATCTGACCCATTTATATTTCCTGTCTTTATCATTAGCTCATCAAAACCAGAAATTACTTGTGTGCCTTGGGTTGTCCCACACTTGATCTGTCACTCATTGCTGGATATTTCTTGTTTTATATATTAGCCTCTGTACACACAAGTCTTAAAAAATAATTCTCAACAAAAATTGTGGGAGCATCAAACTGTTCCATCCAACCACCCAGTCCCTTTGTCCTGGACCCATGGTCTCGGCCATAAATGTGCTGCCCCTATGCAGACCTTGCCTGGTATAGAGCACTTCCTTAATGACAGGGAGAACACCTTGGCTTTTTCTCCCTCCCTCTACACCCACAAAGACGGGGTCTCATGCGTCCAGGATGGTTGTGAACTCAATGTATAGCGAAGTATGACCTTTCGTTTCTGATTCTCCTGACTGTGCCTGCAGAATGCCAGAATTGCAAGTATTCACCACCACACCCAGTTTTATGATTTTATGTTTTGCCTGCTAGGCAAACACTATCAGCTAAACTACATCCCTAACTCCTTGAACACCTTCCCTAGGTACTGACTAGCACCATAGTCCTGCTTCTCCCTAACCTCAGTGTCTGACAGGCCATAGTGGCAGCACTTGGTCTTTCTCCAAGTTTTTGGGAAAGACAATTGGCTGCTTTCTCAGCCCTACAGTTCTATAGTGATTGTTGCCATTCTGCTTAAACTTCTAGAGTAAATGTTCTATCAGTCCCTAGTCACTCATGAAAGAAAGCTCATTTGAGCATCCATAGATATTGTCCTCATTTCATTCTGATAAAATACTGACCAAATGCAGTTTAGGGAAGAAAAGGATTTATTTTGCCTACACTTCCAGGTCTACCATTGAGGGAAGCCGGGGTAGGAACTCAAGTAGGAACTGAAGCAGAAGCCATGGAGGAGTGCTGTTTGTTGGCTCACTGCAGACTCGTGCTTATTAACTTTCTTATACAGCCCAGGAACACTTGCCTAGGGCCAGTGCTGCAACCTCCCACATCAGTTAATTAGAACAGTTCCCCATAGGTGGTCACGGGCCAATCCGGTTGAGGCAACTCTTCAGTCAAGGATTTCCCCACAGATAACGCTGGCTAGGCTTTGTCAAGCTGACAATCAAAGCTAACTAGCACAGCTATATTGCAGTCTGTTTTCCATTTGTGCCACCACCATCACCCCCTAAAAAACCAAAACTGTGGTAGCTCTCTTGTTGAATGTATTCTCTGCTATGGGTTGTAAACTAGTCAATGTGTTCCTGTCTTGCTAAGAAACGTCAAAGGTCCTCACTAAAACAACAGCAGTAACTATTGCATTGCTATCATAACTATGTATAGTTATAATATTTTATACTTTAATTGCATGGCTACATATTGTCCTTTCTGCCTGGTTTCATTTCACACTGGACAATTCTGTGGATGGCAGTGGTGACTGGTACTTATTAAAATGTTCACTCTTAAAATGTAGCCACTGGATCCAACAGAGCCCATGGAGCTAATGGTGAGTATAACACTCAACAATCTTTACTAAAGGACTGATAAAACTCACTCTCTTAGAACTAAAGCCGAAAATGCTAATCAACAAGTAGGTTGTAGAACAAAGATTCAAAGAACTAAGCCTGAAAGATCCAAAAGCCTTGATCCTTCAAGTATAGCTGTACCTCCTGCTTAGAAAAACTCTGGCTAGTCATAAGTAGTCACGAGCCTTGCCAATGAGAAAGTGGCTGTCTCAAAAATGGTCCATCACCGTGACCAGTTAAATGACATTGTTAGAGGCCGGAAATAAAGCTTAAGACCTCCATACTTTTCATCAACAGATGAAGGAATAAAGAATCTGTGTTTTACATGAGAACCTGAGTTCACACTTGTAATTCCAGTTCTGGGAGGGCAAAGCCAAGAAGACCTTGGAGCTTGCTGGCCAGATAGTCTAGCTTAAGCAGTAAACTCCAGGCCAATAAGAGAGCCTATTGACAGACGGGTGGGCAGTTGGGGCGGGCGAAGGAAAGTAAGAGAAAAGAAAAGCCGAATAACATCTGAGGAGAAACATCCAGGGTTGTCCTCTGGCCTCCAGATGCACATACACGAGGGGTGGGACCAGAGAGATAATATTGGTTACTTAAAGGCTTACAGGAGGCTGGGGGTGGCTGGTATGAGGAAGAGATTTTGGAGAACTGGCACAGCAGGGAGCCTGTCTTCAACATCCAGTTTAGTGTTTCTGAAAGACTGTGAATGATTAATCAGTAGATGATAGATGTTAACAGTTTCAATCTTTCTGCAGTGTGTACACATTATCAGAACACCACACAGAGCCCCACAAATGTATTCAAGTATTGCACTGAAGCACTAGTTAGTGACTGAGAACACAGAAAACACTGGGGGCCTCAAGGAACTTGTCTCTAAGAAAGAAAAGAAGTAGATTCCTGGTGCAGCCATTGGTGCTATCCCAGTGGGTCTGAACCACAGACTTGTTGTTATACAAGCATGAGATATCCCCCACAGGTTCACATTTGGAACACTTTGTCCCCAGCTAATAGCTCTGTTTTAGAAGGTGCTGGAAACTTATGTGGGCTAGCTGGAAAAGGTAGATCGCTGTGAGCATGCTTTCAAAGTTCTAGTTGTTCTCGGGTCCCCTTCCCTGTCTGCTTCCTGTTTGCCATTAGGTAATCAGCCTCTGCTGCATCCCCTGCCACAGTAACTTTCTGCCTCAGCATAGGCCAGAATTAACATAGTCAGGAACTATGGACTATACCTCTGAAACCTTCAACTAAAGTCTCTTTTTCCTTTTAAGTTGTCCTTTCAGATAATTTGGTCACAGCAATGGAAAGTTAACTGACCCAGAAAACTGCACCAAAGAAGTAGGAACATTTGTATGACTAAATCTGACTATGTTGTTATTAAACCTTTGGAACTGTTTTGTGGGAAGATCTTAGACTATTTTAGAGAAAGCCTGAGAGGCTATCAGAGAAGTTAGTGAGCAATTCTAGTGAAACTCCAAAGCCCCACAATCCTGCTGGAAATGTAGACAGTAAAGACTATGTGTGGTTTCAGATAGGAACAAGGATGCTATTCACGTGTGGACTGAAGGCCACATATACTACATCCCTGTAATGGCCTTGTCTACAGTCTGTCAGCATTGTACCACTTTGTGGGAGGTGATTAATCCTGTGGAAGACATTTAAGGCCTCCCAGCATTTCAGCCATGGTGTGGGTATTGCTGGCTGCCTTTAGCCAGGTTTGTACTGAGAATCAGAAGCAAAAAGGAGAATAGAAAGACTTGAGAAAATTGCAGTTTAGTTAGAAAAGCCTGGGTATGTGTCTTAATTAGAATCTCTATTGCTGTGCTAAAACACCATGACCAAAAGCATCTTGGGGAAGAAGGGGTTTATTTTAGCTTACACTTCTCAGGCTACACTCCATCACCAAGTTAAGCCAGGGCGGGAACTCAGGCAGGGCAGCAACCTCAGATGTCATGGAAGGATGCTGCTCTCTGGCCTGTTCCCCAAAGCTTTCTCAGCTTGCTTTCTTATAGAACTCAGGACTACTAACCCAGGGGTAGCACCACTCAAAATGGGATAAGCCCTCCCACATTAATCATTAAGTAAGAGAACGCACCACAGGCCATTTGTGTAGGGACGTTTTCTCTGCTGAGGTTCTCTCTTCCCAGAGAACTCTAGCTAGTGTCAAGTCAACAAAAAAACAGCCAGCACGCCGAGGCTAGGGAAGGAATGCACTAAGTGCTCTGTCTGGGGATGACGGGGAACAGTCCTTAAGGGCAACTCAGGAATTGGCCAGCTGCCACTCATCCTCACAAACTCAAAGGTATGAAACAGTAAGTTCTTTTGGAAGACACCCCCCTTGGGGAGAGAGTCCTGCTCCCACAGAGCCACCTACAAAGTTGTTACTTCAGGTGAGAGACCAAAGAATTAAAAATTAGCTTTTTGAGCTATTGGTTTAAACTTTAAAAGTACAAGCCTGAAAAAAGGCCAGACAGGTGGAGACAAGTTCAGCCACCTGTGGGAAGGAAACAGCCTTACTGCATTCCTTTCCTGCCCACTAGAGATACAATTGCTAGGAAACAGGCCCAGACTGCCCCTCCCCCCCTAGGACAGCCAAGCAAGGGATGCCAGACAGTTAATGGTTTGGGGGCCTTCCTATAGTCAATCAGTTCAAAATACAACATCCCCTTTTGTGTTTCAACCAATAGATGCTTGCCAGGCAGGAATTCTGCTGCTTTGGGCATGCTGAGAAAGACTGGAATCTTTAAATCACCCACCTACCCTGAGCACAAGGCTCTCTGCTCTCAACCACTGTGTTAGTAAGGGTGTGGGCTCAAGCTGTAGCTTGTAATAAAAAGAGCACTGCATGTGTTTTGCAACTGACTCAACTCCTGGCAATCTTTCGGGGTCTTGCAAATTGGGCACAACACAGGATTCATTCCACTGGGCTCAGATGCTCAGGCATTCTCAGCTGCCATTTTTGTGGATGCTGGTAAAACATACAGACTCCCAGTCAGAAACAAAGAGTAACTCTTTCTTAAAGAGGTTATTTATTTTTATTTTATGGATGTAAGTGTTTTGTCTACATATATCTCTGTGTACCAGTTGTGTTTATGGTACCTGAGGAGACAAGAAGAGGGTGTTGGATCCCCTAGAATTGGAGTTAAAGATGGTTGTGACCTACCAGGTGGATGCTGAGAATTGAACCTTGGTACTCTGAAACAACAGCCAGTGCTCTTAAGCATATCTTTGACCACCAAAAGGGTATTCTTAATTGTAATTACCAGATGCCAAAGTTACCTCTCTCTCTCTCTCTCTCTGTTTTTCGAGACAAGATTTCTTTGTGCAGCCCTGGCAATCCTGGACTTGATTTGTAGATCAGGCTGGCCTCAAACTCACAGAGATGCATCTGCCTCTGCCTCCAGAGTGCTAGGTGTGGGCCACCACCACCCAGCTTCAGAGTATAATTTTTGTGCTACTTTCTTAACTCCTGATTCCCAAAGCATGGTGCAAAGAGGATTTTGGAGAATTCTAAGTATATCTAAAAACTCTCTCTCTCTCTCTCTCTCCCCCTTTCTCTCTGCCTCTCGTGTGTGTGTGTGTGTGTGTGTGTGTGTGTGTGTGTGTGTGTGTAGATGATACTGTCGTCTAAGATTATTTATTGTACAAGCAACTTTAAAATAAAATCATCTAGAACAAAGGTTCTGCTCAAAGGATCAGAGGACACATGAGCAATTTCATGCTGAATTGCCTTCCGACATACCCATGGAATATCATGAAACACCTGTAATGTGCCTGGGCCTCATTGTGTGCAGAGCCAGAAGATGGCAGGAATTTGAAAATCTTTAACTCTATGAATTATTATTGGGATTCATTAACATCCCACTTCTGCCTGCCTTGCTGCACACTTTAAAATCCCTTTACTAATTTGTTTTCGTTGTTTATCAGGTTTTTCTTTTTTTGTTTCAGTGAAAATTTATTGGCCCAGCTCTTACAGGTACACGCCTGTAATCCCAGCACTCTAGAAAGCAGAGGCAGGAGGATTTCTGTGAGTTCAAGGCCAGCCTGGTCTACAAAGCGAGTTCAGGACAACCAAGAATACACAGAGAAACCCTGTTTCAGGAGAAAAAGAAAGAAAGAAAGAAAGAAAGAAAGAAAGAAAGAAAGAAAGAAAGAAAGAAAGAAAGAAAGAAAGAAAGAAAGAAAGAAAGAAAAAGAAAGAAAGAAAGAAAGAAAGAAAGAAAGAAAGAAAGAAAGAAAAGAAAGAAAGAAAGAAAGAAAAGAAAGAAAAGAAAAGAAACACAGAAGCCTGTGTATCATGTATTGTCTATGAGGCTGTGTTCAGACTGACCTGGTTCCATTGAAGATCTGGACCACAGCTGTTGAAGGATATGTGGTCTCAGTTGTCTCCACATGGAACCACCATGTTGGTATCTCCACAGTTATTCATGAGATGACCTCTCTTCTGCACATAGGTTCAGTTCGAAAGGAACATAAATAAGTAAATAAAAGGGATATAGAATGTTGTCTGACTTACTAAAAAAGTTAGTTATGAGACAGGTGGACATGAAACTAAGCTCCCATAGGGGCTGCTGGTGGTATTCCAGGGTCTTAAGTGTCCCCCACATTCCTGTGTTGAAGGCTTGATCTTCAGTGCATCGTTCAGACATAGGGCCTTTGGAGTGGTTGGGTCACCAGGGAGCCATGGTGGCATGTGTGGATTAATCCAGCGATGGGATCATAAGTTAAGGGGTTTTGAGGGGCAGAAGGAACTTCAGGAAGTGAGGCAAGTTGGAGAAGGCGGGTTATTAGGACGCGTCCTGGAAGGGGGTAGTGTGTCTCTGTCTCTCTCTTGATGTCACTGCTTTTCAACAGCCATGAGTGAGCAGCTTGCTCCACCACCTGCTCCATGTCTCATGGTGTTCCTCTCACCACAGACCCAGAAACAAGAGCCAGGTAACCTCGACCTGAAGCTATGGACCCAGATGATCCTTCTCCCTTTAAGTTGATTTTGTCACAATGATAGAAAGCTGAGCAACGGTGCTGACAGAGCTGGAACATCTGTCTTCTTGGGCTTCTAGCTCCCAACAGGAAGATTTAGCTCACACCCTGTCTTATCCCTTCTAATGGAAAGTAAGTGGAAAGTAAGGGAGTGGAAAGTAGCCGTGAATTACGAAAGCTGAGTTTCTTCTTCGTGAATGAAAACAGTGGGCCAGATTCTTTTACAACAGTAGGGATAAAGAACTGTAAAAACCTTCAGTCCCTTTCCTTCTCCACCCCTACTGTGCGGCCCTTCCACTTGCTGGTCCTGGTCTCAGAGGACACAGCTTATGTTCTGTGTCTCTTCATAACCCTACTACTGATTAGCAGTAAGAAATTAATAAATACCCCATGAGCCAATCTGTGTTATCTTTTCAACTACAGTTTAGCTTTGTGGTGGTGGAGATGGTCCTGTTATTTTTTTATTCCCCATGCTGCTTAATTAATTTCATGAAGCAGTGTTCTTAGATTCCCTTAAGAAATGGGGCTTGCAGGAAACAAGCTAGGAACCTGCCACAGAGGGCCTCTGAAAGGCTCTGCCCTGCAGACTATCAAAGCAGATGCTGAGACTTTATGGCCAACTGTTGGGCAGAGTGCATGGAATCTTATGTAAGAAGTGGGAAATAGTAGGTTATGGAGAGGACAGGAACCCCACAAGGAGAGCAACAAAACCAGAAGATTTGAACACATGGGTCTTCCCAGAGACCCATACTCCAACCAAGTACCATGCATGGAGATAACCTAGAACCCCTGCGCAGATGTAATCCATGGCAGTTTAGTGTCCAAGTGGGTTACATAATAATGGGAAGAGGGACTGCCTCCGACACAATCTGATTGGCCTGCTCTTTGATCACCTCCCCCTGAGGGGAGAGCAGTCTTACCAGGCCACAGAAGATGACAATGCAGCCACTCCTGATGTGATCTGATAGACTAAGATCAGAAGGAAGGAGAGGAGGACCTCCCCTATCAGTGGACTTGGGGAGGGGCATGCGTGAAGAAAGGGGAGGGAGGGTGGGATTGGGAGGGGAGGAGGGAGGGGCTTATGGGGGGATACAAAGTGAATAAAGTGTAAAAAAATAATAATTAAAAAAATAAAAATAAAGAAATGGGGCTTACCAAGAACAGCACCCTTCACACTTTAGGCAGTTTTAGGGACAGGTTAAAGGGTTTGTCCTTTTCCAGTGAGTTGTTGGATCTTTAATCTCTTGCACTGGCACTAACCTGACTCCTTTTTAAGTCTTTTCTTTTCTTTTATTTCTGGTCTTCTCTTCACCTGCTGTTGACTAGCAGACTTCTTTCCCGTTCACAGAGGCAATCCATTGGACTTTGTTATCTCTCCCTGACAGGAAGAAGGTTTTGAACCAAATAGATTCCCAGGTAGCTAGGTCCTTGTATCCATTCTAATCACTAGCTATCTCTTACTCAAAACCAGCTTGCAGCCCACTTCCCTTGGCCAGGGCTCTTGGGTCCTCTTTCCTAAGCAGTGGCTCATGGGGCTATCAGGCCCTATGAGTGACATGATTGATAAATGCTTTACCGAAAGTTCAAGCTACATGTTTATGCACATTACCTGAAGGAGAGTTGGAAGAATCAAATGATTGTGTGTAGTCTAGAATCCCGCTCAGCAAATCCTGGATATTTGTTGGAGACTTCACATTGAGCGAAGGTGTAAGTGTCCTGTTGTTTGATTGTCAGCTATCATTTCCATTTTGACACAGTAGGGGTTTGTGAATCTGTCTCTCTCTTCACAGTCAGTTCCCAGCCTTTGACTGAAAATCCTGCTTATGTTTCCCAGTGGTGTCTAGAGCTGTGGCAATTTGGTTTTAAGTCATTGTTCACCAGAATGTGTTCTCCTTCCTCTCAGAGTCATTCCTGACCACACCTTTACATAAATAATTCAAGTCATCCTGATATGGCCTGATATGTGTGACATTTGCCTTGTACCTTTCTAAAACGCTCAACATGGATTCTAAGCAGACACTGTACACTGAATATTTTACACAAATTATCTCACTTAGTCCTCCTAACAGCCCTATCAAGTAGGCATCAATACTGGTTCGAAAGTAGAGCTTGTGAAGTTAAATAGCTTGGCCAAGTTAGACAATAAGTGTATAAAGCTTAAATAAGTGTATAAGGCTTAAAGTTGGTGTCATTGTCTACGGTCTTTGGACCCGTCTTTGGTGAGTCATTTCCGGGTTCATGGGGAAGTCATGAAAGTAAAGCCTGTGCCCACCTCTTGTCTGTTCCCCATTCTGCCTCCTGCAGTGCCGACTTTGTCTAAGGCAAGTGACTAACTGGGGTCTCCCTGCTTCCATACTCCGTCGACACCCACACATAGCTTTAAAGATGTGTCTTATTTTTTTAAATTACGTGTGTGTGTGCTGCACGCGATTACAGGTGCCTGAGGAGGCCAGAGGCGTTTGATCCTCTGGAGCTGGAGTTACAGGGTGTTGTGAGCTGCCCGACGTGGCTGCTGGGAACAGACTCCGCAGAACCACCGAACCACCCCCGCACGGTGTATTTTTAATGTATGATATATGAAAATGCTCCCTGGAAACCTGAAACGTGTGTTTAAACTTAGATTTTTATTATCATAATGCATTATAGAGCCAGATAAGGATCCGGGAGCCCTAGGGGCATAAGCAGAGGAAGGCCAAGTGTTGGAGAGGGTAGGGGTTAACAGAGAAGAGTTAGAGAATTTTGTGGGCTTGGTCACCCGGAAGCTGGCTATTTGAACACATGATTCTGAGGGTGACAGAATAGAAACTGGAGGCCAGATCCCCACCCTTCCGGTAATGGCAGCCGTGCTTGGTTCTCTGGGTGAAGACGGAGCTGCGGGGGTATTTTCAAAATAACCGAAAACAAAAAACAACAACAAAAACAAAAACAAAAACAAACAAACAAAAAAAACCAATAAAACGAAAGTTGAAATCTGAAAACAAAACAAACCAAAAATTCCTTGAAAATCAGAGCCAGCCCCGGTGCTTGGCCTCAGAGCGAACACAAGAGGGCGCGAGGCTTGCACGCTTCACCGGCTGCCGCGGAACGCACCGGACACGCGCGGTATTTGGAGAAGCATTTCCCTACGTCACGCGAGCTACACCGACAGATAGCTTCCCACAGCCCACCTCTTGTTTAGTGAATATCGTCTCGGTTCATTATCTGGGTCCCGAAGATTTGCCCATCCGCAGGATGAGGAATTATAGATCCGCAAACAAAAACAGAAGTTTGGTCCGGCGTGGTTCGAGAAGCGCTCGTGGCATCGCTCGAACCCTCCACGAAGAAGACGCCTTAGGGAAGACTTCAGTGCGTCCATCCCACAGGACACAACGCTTTCTGAGCTGGAGACTGTTAATCCTTCTAACCCCTATGCTGGCTCCACACTCACAAAGCGAACTTCCCACAATTCCTCAGCTTCTCCCGGGGGCTGCGTCAGTGCCAGGGAGCCCCCAAGGAGGGGAAAAAAAAAAAAAATTCTAAAAGTTCCAATTATCTGTGGCAAAACAAAGGAGAAAATCAGATAAACCAGCGTTTGCGGCGGGCCCGCGTCTTATTCTAGGAAGGTTGTTAGACAACTGAAATACCATTCTTAGTTTGCCTCGGGGTCTGGAGAAGCCATTAAAAGGAGAAGAGCTGGGGAACAACGGAACTTAAGGTTTTTGCCCTGAGTTTGAGGTGGAGCTTGTTTGTAGGGGTGGACACCGTCAAAAGGCAACTAGTAACTTTCTAGAGAGCATGTTCCAGCAGGGAAACTCAACAGCGGTTGGCCTTGCAATACCTTGTCCTAGCGGAAGCAAGAGCTTCAGGCGGAAGCCAGATTAACTAGGGTCAATAGGACGCTAACTGCTTCTCTTCTGTTGCTGCTATAGCAAATGATCACAATTCAGTGGCTTAAAAAAAAAAAAAAAAAGATCAAATGTGAGTTCTGTAGAAGACCAACACAAATCGCAATAAGCTCCAATCAAAGTTTCCGCAATATTCTAAAATGGTGAGTAATAGATTTGATAACTGTATTCTTAGTCAGAGCCTCCAGCTGCACCTATGGTTTACAAGAAATACAGGGGTCAAAGGAATACAGGAAGTGACCCCTAAAGGGTGTAATGAGAAAAATCCAGACTATAGGACGCTCCTCTAGATCAACGGCTCAAGATTCTTCAAGACACTGTCAGAAAACAAAAACAAACAAACAAAAGCAGGGAGGTCACAGTCGGAAGACTTCAAAATGCATCAACCGAGTGCAATGTATTGATTTGGTCTGAATCTTAATTCAAACAAACTTAAAAATGCATAAGGCAATCAGGGAAATTGAGCGACTGAATATTTGATAGTATTAAGAATGTTGATTGTCTTAGGTGTTACAAATATATAGTTACAGATTAAGAGACATGGTGTCTGGAATTTGTATCAGAGTAATCTGGGGGCAAAACCAGGGTAAGGTGGGGGAAAAGAGGGAACATGATTGACCAAACCGACATTGTGGCCCCAGATGATGGAAACTTACTCATTACTCTGTTCTCTTTCTGCTTCTTTAATTTTTCAATTTTCTATAATTAAAACAAATACCATTAAAAAGATGGCTTAGGGAGTATGTATACTCTTTCTTTCTTTCTTTCTCTTTCTTTCTTTCTTTTTCTTTTTTTTAAATAATACCTGATGTGTCCCAAGGCTGGCCATGAACTTCCTATGTAGCTAAGGATGATCTTCTCTTCCTCTATTTCCCCAGTGCTTGGATTACATGTGCACCACTCAGTCTGTCCTTCCTTCCTTCCTGTTTCTTCTAACTTCCTTCCTTAGAAATTTGGTAAAAATATGGAGAAAAGAAAGGCAAAAGAATATGTCTTTAAAGTAATTTTTAATTTTCTAACCACATTAACAAGAAAAGCAAATAAATATAGAAAAGAAAGGGAAAATATGATCAATATGTTTTCTTTTTTAAATTTTTCTTCATAGCATTAATAACAATTGTTAAGTGTCATTTAGCACATTCATGGCACATGATGAGGGCCGGAGAGATGGCTCAGCCATTTAAGGCTAGGCTCCCAACCACAGCACATGATGAGAGTTTTTCTAAACACTTTAAAATGTTGTTCAACAGATGGATAAGCAAAACATGGTACACATACCATCAGGTGTTATTCTGTTTCACAAAAGAAGAGATTAGTTACTTACCTTGTTTCTGCAACAAAATAGCCAACAAGAGCAATTTAAGGAAAGGGTTAGGTTAGCTGACAGCTCCAGGGGATACAGTGCATCATGGCAAGAAGAAATGTCAGTGGGAGCAGGAAGCAGAGCAGGAAGCAGCTGGTCTCGTTGTGTGCACAGCCAGGAAGCAACATGAAGAACGATGTTCAGCGTCTTTCTCTTTTTAATCAGCCCAGGAAACCAGCCCAGGAGATGGACCATCTACACTCAGGGGAGTCTTCTACCTCAATTAGCCTACATGCCCAAAGTCTCACATCCATGCTAATTCTAGATCCCGTAGAACTGACAGGGTGGAGCATCAGAGAAGGGAAATTTGACACCTGGGTACAGCAGGGATAAATCTTGAAAATTCAAGTTATTCTAAGTGAAACAAGCCAGGCGCAAAGAGACAACTTCTGTGTGATTCCATGTACACTAGGTACCTCCGAACAGTGAAGTTCATAGAGTGAGCAAGCAGAACAGAAGTTGCCAGGGCAAGTGGGAGGAGAAGATGGGGTGCCATTGTCTACTAAGTGCAAAGCTCCTGTTTGGGCTGGTGAAAAGCTTTAGAAATGGCCAGTGGGAATGGTTAGACAGTTGGGTGGATGTCTCTGATACCACTGAGCTGTGCACTTAACATGAGACAAAAATGCTGTTTCCACGTATATTTTATCACACACACACACACACACACACACACACACACACACACACACACAAAACTTATTCAAACGTTTTGGTTGTGTTTTAAGATAGGTTCAACAGCTAATACAGAAGTTTGACCTAGAAATATACCAGGCTAAAGGGGCCCTGATTTTTGCCTGGACTGCCTATAGCTCCAACACATAGTGGATAAGACGCTGTGTGGCTTTGTGTTCATAATTTCACAATTATTTTTCTTTTAATACATGTTATCTGTAGTGCGTGCATGATATATTAGTAAATAGCTCTATCATTATTTATTGATACACAGTCGCCCCACTGTCATCTTTTTTGTTAAGGTTCTCTTGTGTTATAAAAACACTACCGTGAACTTCTTAAAAAAAAAAAAACTAGTCTATCAGATTTCATCAGGAGTGGCTGCATTGTCATCCTCTGTGGCCTGGTAAGGCTGCCCCCCCCCCATCAGGGGGCGGTGATCAAAGAGCAGGCCAATCAGTTCATGTCAGAGGCAGTCCCTCTTCCCATTACTATGGAAGCCACTTGGACACTGAACTGCCATGGGCCACATCTGTGCAGGGGTTCTAGGTTATCTCCATGCATGGTACTTGGCTGGAGTATGAGAGTCTGGGGAGACCCCTGTGTTCAAATTTTCTGGTTCTGTTGCTCTTCTTGTGGAGTTCCTGTCCTCTCCAGATCTTAGTATGTCCCACTTCTTTCATAAGATTCCATGCACTCTGTCCAACAGTTGGCCATAAGTCTTAGCATCTGCTTTGATAGTCTGCAGGGCAGAGCCTTTCAGAGGCCCTCTGTGGCAGGTTCCTAACTTGTTTCCTGTTTTCTTCTTCTTCTGATGTCCATCCTCTTTGCCTTTCTGGATGAGGATCGAGCATTTTAGTCAGGGTCCTCCCTCTTGATTAGTTTCTTTAGGTGTACAGATTTTAGTAGGTTTATCCTATATTATATGTCTATATGAGTGAGTATATATATATATATATGAGTGTGTGTCTTTCTACTTCTTGGACAGCTCACTCAGGATGATCCTTTCCAGATCAGAAGCAAGGAGAGGGGGACCTCCCCTATCAGTGGACTTGGGGAAGGGCATTTGTGAAGAAGGGGGAGGGAGGGTGGGGTTGGGAGGGGAGGAAAAAGGGGCTTATGGGAGGATACAAAGTAAATAAAGTGTAATTAATAAAAGTTTAAAAAAAACAACTATTCTATTTTTAAAAATTGACATTGTACCTTAAAAAAATAAAAATAAAGATCTAGCCTATATTTTTTTTTTTTAAAAAAAAAAATTCACATTAGCCTTTACAGAAAGAACCAAAAAGTTTTTGTGGAATAGAGGAGTCTGGAAAATGGGAGGAGAGAAAAACTGGCTGAAGGCTGCAAGGAACAAGGTGCGGGGCGGGTGGGGGGGGGGGAACTGCAGGAATATAGCCAGGATGTTCTGGGGAAAGGAGAAGATGGCTCCTTCCTAGAGAGGCGCTGAGGTGAAGAGTGGGGAGGAGGGGTTGATCACAAAGGACAGCAGGGGGTGGACTGTGGAGTGTGAGCTGGGGACAGGGGACTGAGTGAACATCAGCCTGGTGGTGTCCATAGTGGCAGAAAGGCGACTGAAAAGGGTCATGGGAATGTCGAAGGGTCATGGGAATGTCGAAGGGTCTGGAACTCTGGGAGCCAGGCAGCATGAAGAGAGGAATAAAGGCCTCACAAGCAGCCGCGATGACATATATGAACAGGGAGATGACCAATCAGCAAGCACCTGTGACCTGCAGTTGCCCTCAGCATCCTGGAAGAGGATTGGGAAAAGCGGACCAAAGGGAAGACCACAGGCTTGGGACAGGCCCAGTGGGCTTGGAGGGAAACCTCCCCCACCCCGCCCGCTGCTTCCTTCCCTGCAGCTGCGCAGTCCGTACTCGATGAATGTTGCCATCCTGATGGCTTCGCCTTTGATTAAACACTGATAAAATGTCACTCACCACACCAGTGTCAACACCACCCCGGGAGCCAAGTCCTTGCCATGTCCCTCTCTGCCGAGCAGTCTTTTAAATGTCCCTGAGCTCTTCTGGCTTGATTTTCACACAACTGAAGAGTTAGAGGCCTTGGCTCCTCTTTGCTGGTGAGGAGAAGAAAGGCTCATGAAATAAGGTGCAGTGTCCTGAGGTTACACAGTGAGGCCACATCTCTGTGCCCTGAGTTATACTGCTCCTTCAAAAATCTGCACCCCAGGGATGCACCCCATCTCCTCGTCCCCAGCTCCACCTTGGGGAACTTATTTCAACCTCAGCAACACACCCCAGCTCTTTGGGGGAGTTGTTCCTCTGTCGTTGCACAAGAAAGCCAAGCTGTGTGACTGTCGATTTCCTCTCTAGGTTCAGGGAAAAGAAAGTGAGAAAGTAGAATCCCGTGGGGATAGAAAGCAAATCTGAGAGTTGGGTTGGGGAAGGAGGCGGGAATTCCCAGCTAAGGCAAGGAGGAAAGAACTCACACCTCTTTCTGTGTCTCTGGCCTGAAAAAGGTGTACGCCTATCCACGTGCTGCACTATATTCTGTGTCCAGCAGGTGGCAGTGTCGGCATTAATGCTGCAGGCAGTCTTCAGCCTCCCAACCAATTTGTTGGTTGGTTTGTTTTATTTAAAGTTAATTTTTTAGTTTTTATTTGGTTATTCTGTATTTAAACATTTAAAGAGTTACATACACATAATAAATGTTTTCAAAATCAGTTTCAGAGATTTATAATCCCACCAGCCACTCTAATCCCTCACGTTCTTGTCCTGTCACGATTGAGTCTTTCAATTTTTCCCTCCCCCCAGCTCCTTCCAGATCATCCCCACCTTCCCACCCACCCTACTCCACATCTTCTTTCTCTCTCTTAGAAAAAAAAACACTAAACAAGAAAGTGTACAACGTAGAATTTAAAAAAGAAAATAACAAAGAGAAAGCACAACAGTCACACACACATAAAAAACAAAGCCCATAAAAACACAAAGTTGAAAATCACAATATACAAGCAAAAAAAGGAAAAAAAAAACAAAACAAAACAGTAAGACAACAGAAATGCCCAAACAAAGCAAAATGGGACAAGAAGTCAACGAAAGTACTGTGGGTTCATCTTGTGCTGGCTCCTCCTGTGGGACACAGAGCTACCCATAAGCATGGTTAGAGTGCCCTAGGGGACTCCTCAGAGAAAACTACGGTTTCCTCAGATGTGGGTGTCAGCTGAAGTTAGTTTCTGGTTTAGGGATGGACGCTCAGGTCCATGTCCCCCTCTCAGCATGGGGACCCTGTCTGGTTTGAACTTGTGAGGTCCTGCACATGCTGCCAGAGGCCCTGTGAGTTCATATATGGTCAGTCCTGTTGTGTCTACAAGACATGTGGGCTTGGAGTTTTCCAAGCCCTTTTGCTCATAGAAGCTTTCTGCCTCCTCTTCTGCATAATTCTCTGATCCCTGAGAGGAGGGTATATTATATTAATTATATTATATTATATTATATTATATTATATTATATTATATTATAT
>NW_026591711.1:1716400-1727511 GCF_907164565.1 Psammomys obesus | reverse complement strand
ATATTATATTATATTATATTATATTATATTATATTATATTATATTATTATAATATTGGTTTCACAAGAAATATTTTAAGCAGGGTGTAGTGGTACATACCTGTAATCCTAGCACTCTGGGAAGCAGAGGCAGGTGTATCTCTGTGAGTTTGAGGCCAGCCTGGTCTGCAAAGTGAGTCCAGAACAGTCAAGGCTACACAGAGAAACCCTGTCTCAAAAAAAAAAAAAAAAAACCAGAAATATTTTAATATTATTTTTTCCCTTTTATTGAAAATCATTTTTCTTATAGTTTTTTTCTGATTACATTTTTTCTTCCCTCTCTTCCTCCCAGTCCCAACTTCCCTCCCATCTAGATCTGCCTCTTGGTGGAAAACAAACAGGCTTCAATGGGCTAATAATACCATACAACAAGACAAAACAAAAGCTAACACATCAGAACAGGACAAAATAAACAGAAAGAAAAGAGCCTGAGAAAGGGCACAAGAAACTCAGGAGTCCCATAAAGACACTAAACTAGAAGCCATGGTCCATACTCAAAGCACCTGCAGGGTGAAAA
Source organism: Psammomys obesus (assembly GCF_907164565.1). NCBI lineage: Eukaryota > Metazoa > Chordata > Mammalia > Rodentia > Muridae > Psammomys > Psammomys obesus. The sequence continues at coordinate 1,726,956 of NW_026591711.1, read as the reverse complement.
GAGAGAAAAAAAATAAAATAAACATAAAAAGAAGTTAAAACTTAAAAGAAGAGAAAAGCTCCAGCTCGGCATCACGCGATAAGGAACCTCCACAGATGCTACTGGGCTCGCTTTCTCCTGGCCGGGTGCTGCGGGCAGGGCAGCGAGACTCCATCTGCTGAAACTAGGTTTTCGTTTGCAGGTGGTTATCAGTTAAAGGCAGCTTCTGGGGTGGGATGGGGGCACGTGCCCACTTCCCCTGTCAGCTCCTTTCAGGGCCCCGCCTGGTGCAGATGGGAGTATGCTGCCGCAGTCTCTGTGGGTTCGTGTGCGCATTGATCCTGTGGGCTTAGAAGGCCTCGTCGCCTTGGTGTCCTGCGTCCTCTCCGGAGCTTACCCCTTTTCTGCCTCCTCTTCTGCAGGGTTCCCTGAGCCCTGAGGGGAGAGATTTGATGGGGATACCAGTTTATGGGATCCTCAGGAAGGCAGCAGCTGTCCACCTTTTGCCAACAGCATCCTTGTTCCCACCACCAGAGCCTCTAAGTCAGCGGCTGGAGAGTTCTGCCCTTCCTGGCTCCAACCATTGCCTCTCCTGTCCTCACTCTGCCTCCTGTGGAGTTGCCACTCTCCATGATTGGGGAGAAAAGCAGAAAGGCCCAGTAAAGGAGAGAAATCTGCGGTTCCAAGTTCAAGTAGAAGAAGAGTTTCCATCTTTAAGACTGGTGCTTTCACTAGTACATGGGATTCAGTTTTAGTCAGTGACTCGGCCTGAATTAACTCACTAAGAGGAAGCTGACGCCGAGGCAGCTTACCCTGGTATGGTTGGACCAGTCATCAGAACACTGGCATCTTCATGCACTCATTGGTAAACAGGCCCGTTGGTGTCTCTGAATGGCCCAGTTGGCATGACCCTTTTGGAACTCTCTTGCACTGTTCCCACAATGCAACAGGGAGTATAATTCCTGACCCAGCAGAAGCTGTTGGTTCCAGCGCTTGGACCAAGGCAGTTCCAGGTGTCCGGAGCTGCAGCCAAAACAATGCACTAGGATAATTGATAATTCAATAATTCAATAATGCACCAGGAATTGATTGGCCAGGGAAATTCGAGGACCCTGAGCAGATTCTCTCCGGGGGGGGGGGGGGGGGGAGGAGGACAGAAAACGACTCACTGTGCACAGCGTGTTTTAATGTGCAGTGTGAGGGGACGAGGCCCCTTTGGTTACAGTCTCTGTTCCGCTACGATGAGTATGCTTTCAACACAAACTCCGTAACGATGAGACGAAAAAGTGAGTCAAGACCACAGAGCAGAGAAATCCACACAAACCAATGCTCCGCTGGCCTAAAACATATGACAAGTTAGCTGGGCACGGGGGGCGCAGGTCTGTAATCCAGGTGCTCTGGGAGGTGGAGGAGGAGGCAGAGGCGGAGGTGGAGGCAGGCGGATCTCTGTGATTTTGAGGCCAGCCTGGTCTACAAAGCAAATCAGGATAGCCAGGGCTACACAGAGAAAAAAACCTGTCTGGGGGTGAGGAGGTAGGGATGATGTTCCACTATCAACAAAGAAAAAGAAACACACACAACAATTGTTTCAGAAAGTAGATTTTGGCTAAGGAGGTCATTTCTAAATTCTGGGGAAAGAAGAATAAAAGCAAGGCGTGGATACAAACGGATAAGGGACATCTGCTTAATCAGAACCGAGAGCTGAGCGTGGCCTCTGGGTGAGAGACGCTGCCTGTGCTCCAGTCTACCTAAGCCATGAAGAAGGGAACGTGGGAGCTCCCTCACCCTCCCGGCTCCTGCAGGGACTCCCTGTTGACCAGGCCTGACTCCCACGGTGACCCCATTGGCTGGCCTCCCTCCCACGGTGGCCCCATTGGCTGGACTGGTGGCACCAGCACCTGGCCTTGAAGAGTGGAACTAAAAACGAAGTCCCACAGCCTCCACGCAGTGGCACTGGTGTGGAAACGCAGCCCTGCTCAGCACCAAAGCTGTCTTGCCCCCAGACACGGCTGCCTGCCAGTGAAGATAATGCTGCTAGAAGCGAGTGCATACGTGATAAAGGGCTGTGTAACCGTAACAATGCTGGCCCCTAAGGATGCTGAGCCCTCTTCCCTCACTCGAGAATGCCTGAAGTCCAGGCAGCGCCCACGTGCCTTCTGTTCTCCCCCTTTTACGGTTTCTATTATCGAAGATTTAGATATGAGAGAGAAGATGCTGGGCTAATTTGCCTGCCTTAGAGCGGTAAACTCGGAGTGAGGCCACGTGACCAGCTAAGTCCCCGTGCCAAAGAGGAAAGCAAAGGGCAGTCCTGACTGCACAAGAACGAGAGACTGAAGGCCGTCAAGCCCACTGCTGTTTACCGGGCTCAAGAGAGGGCGCCTCTCAGACAAGCCAGCTATGTACATGGCTCCCAATGTCACTCCTGTAACACTCTTCTGGCCCCTCCCTGCCCCCAGAAGAGCAGAAATGCTAGTAGTTTCCACTTAGGCGGCAATCTGTTCCCCTGGGAACTGGATGAGGCCAGTTGTAGGGCGATGCTGAATTACCTCACATTTCTCTCACGAGGCAGTTGTCACCCGGCATAACCACAGATAGGTGATGAGTAGACTCGATCCAGAAACTGAGTACATTCTGTTCCGGACCAGTGTTTGCCAAGCCCCTGCCTTTGGGACACTATTATAAGTAGGCTTTGATTTTCAGTTGCTCCCTGTGGCGTGGAGACAGACTGTTGGGGAGATGGCAAATTCTTGCTGCTTTTATCCTGTTCTTTCTTCCACAGCATATTTTTGCAACTTTAAAACTATTTATATATATATATATATATATATATATATATATATATATATTTTTTTTTTTAAGATAAATTGAGAACAATTGAACTTCCCAATGGCATTTTCACTCGGATCTGTTTCTACACCTGGCACCTCTGGAGTTAGAAACAATCTGGCAGAAAACCAGCAGCCACTGATAACCGGCCACAAGAGAGCAACTCGGCGAGCCTGGTATTAGAACACAGGTGCAGAACCTTAGGACCTGACCTAGCGTGACCTTCGGGGCCTGGCGGAACCGACAGAATGTGAGAGGTGAGGACAGGGGCTCGTGGATCTAGGCTAGAGCAGGGGTCCTTATCCGTACCTGCAGGAGGAGCGGACAGATGGAGAAATGGTGTACCTCCTGGGGTCAAAATATCTACGTGTCCCCAGCCTGGACTACACTGATCCAAGCAGCGGATAGGAGCATGCTGCTTGTCTTCTTGTTACAGGTGGATCTGTAATACAGCTTTTTTTTTTCTTTTTTCAAATCAAAGCAAAATCAGTGCTGTCATGTTGGCTTTTGTGCGTGTTGGACAGCGAGCCCTCCTACGATGCCACCGTCACCAGCAGATCTCAACCATGGATCCAGAGCAGCTCACACAGAAAATGGGCATGATCACCCACACAGAATGCTCAGGAGGAACTTTGCCCTGGCCTCAGTTAACTATTGGAATCAACAGAACTGAGAAAGCAGAGGAAGTTTGCTCCCTCCCCCCCAAGAGTGTCAAGCACGGCCAATGATAACATCGTTAATATTACACATTTAAAATAATTCATGTTTAAAGGGGAAAACCCTCGGTCCTCCCTTTCATCATCGCAGTTTTCAGCCTTTGTTCTTTATTCTTGTCCTGGATCTATGACATTATAGATTATAGCACAGCCCCCTGGGGCAGGCTGGAAGCTTGGTCACTTTTGGGGACTGTTTCAGGGATGTGAGCCACCAGCCCGCTCAGTTGGGCAGTGGCTGCACAGTCGACATGAGTTAAATCTAAGTCCTTTAAACCAGGATTGCCCTGAGGCATGTGAGAAGACCAGGAAGAAGGACAGCCCACTTTTAAGGGCCTCTCTCTGATTATAGAGAAATTTTTAGAACGAGGGTGGGTCCCAGTGCTGTTAGACTTAAGGCCTGAGCATCATTTCCAGTCTCAAGGGGAACATTAAGAATAAGCCATTACGGGGCGAGCACTTGCCAGGCTCCAGGGCAGAGGCTCTCAGCAAAGAGAAGACTGTGGTATTTAACGGGCATCCTGTGCATATTCTGAGAGGCTAGGGTGTGGAACAAGCATTAATGCGAACATATTGTAGCCTAGACTGGTTATCACTGCCGGCTTGTCCTCGGCAGAAGCTGGGTTAGGTTCATGTGTGGTCACCCCTGAAAACGACTGGGGTCCTGTGACGGTGAGAAAATAAGGCACTTGGGTATTTGGATGTCAGGGGCAGGGATGGGGGAGCTCTGTCAAAGCCTGGCTGGATGAAGAGGGCCTCAAACATGGCTGAAGGAAAATAAAAATAAAAAAGGAAAGGCTGTGACTGTGCCTAGGTGTGGCGGAGGAGAAGATTTATTGTGGGTGTGTGGGAGAGCACAGCCAGAGGCAGGCACATCTGGGAGAGTCCAGAGTGGCTGTGACCCTGAACCACGTGGGGGAGGGAAAAGGAGAGAGGGGACCAGGTGCAGGAGTCAGGGGGCCCAAAGATACAAAAAGGGGCTGCTAACCAAAATGTCGGATAGGGAAGAGCCTCTGGGGGAAGGGCAGCCCAGCTCCCGGGCTGGAGAGTTTGGGGTAGAGGGCAGGGTGTGCCAGCCATACCCTGGAGCAGGTAAGGACTGAGGGATGCTGGGAGAACCTGGAGGCCGGGTACAGGTTGATATGTTAAATAGGCACCTCAGCCACTTGCCCAGGTTTGAGAGGTGACAAGGGTCAGATAGATGTGTTAGGCTGAGGCTGGCACGTGGGAGGGGCACTGGCCCACCCCACAATGGATGGAGGAGTGCCATTGCTGCCTAGCATGGCTTCTGCCTAGCATTGCTCGGCTCCAGCTTCTCTTTCCACACACTGTGGTTCCTGTGGAACTCCACCACGCTTGGGTTAAGACCTCACCATTACAGCTTTCCCACGTCTGATCGTGGAAACAATCTAGCATCTTCACGCTTGCTTTGATGCAAGGTTTTTTGTCATTGTTCGGTTGTGAGGCAATCCCACCAGAGACAACCACATGGACACTCTTTTTTTTCACTAATTAATTAATTAATTTACTTTATATCCCGACTGCACCTTCCCCTCCCTCCTCTCCTGCCAGTCCCTCCCTCTCAGCTCCTCTCCCCTCCCTCGCCCCTCCCCCTTTCTCCTCTGAGACAGGCAGGCTTTCTGGTGGGTATCAACCTGCCTTGACATATCAGGTTGAGGTAGAACTAGGGGTATCTTCTCCTATTGAGGCTAGAAAGGGCAGTCCAGTTAGGGGAAACGCATCCAAAGGTAGGCAACAGAGTCAGAGGCAGCCCCTGCTCCAGTTGTCAGGGGACCCCTAGGAGGACCAAGCTGCACATATGTGACGTATATGCAGAAGGCCTTGGTCGGTCCATGCATGCTCTTTGGTTGATGGTTCAGATTTTGTGAGCACTGTTGGGACTCTCTCAAAACTGAAGAGAAAGTTTTTATTGCCAGCAGGTAGCTGCATGGGGAACTTCCCCAGCTCATTCAGGACAGAGTCTTTTCAGCCCTTTGTCTTTTATGCACAAAAGTCACATCCTGGTTGGCCCATTTCAGTTAGCAAGAAGCAAAACTACAGAAGCCAAAAAAAATTATGGTTAGTACATTTAGGGACTTTCCTGCATCCTGGAACTATGGACTAGTCTCTTTTCCCCATTTGGCAGGTGCTGGGGACCTATGTGGTGGGTTTTAAGGTCAGAATGGCTCCTCCAACTTGACATCTAAGTTGTGCTAAGGCCTGGGGGCCTGTTACAGTGCTGGCCTGATGGAGGCTTGCTACCTGTCCTCTGAGGCAAACTGGATCAAAGGAGCAGAGCTCTGTGACCTTAAAAAGAGCCTCCTGGTCCTTATAAAGAGAATTCTTTTTTAATTTTAATTTTTTATATTAATTATACTTTATTCACTTTGTATCCCAGCTGCAGCCCCCTCCCTCATTCCCTCCCAATCCCGCCCTCCCTCCCTCATCCCCTCCCATGCCCCTCTCCAAGTCCACTGATAGGGGAGGTCCTCCTCCCCTTCCATCAGACCCTAGATTACCAGGTCTCATCAGGGCTGGCTGCATTGTCCTCCTCTGTGACCTGGCAAGGCTGCTCCCCCCTCAGGGGGAGGTGATCAAATAGCCAGCCACTGAGTTCATGTCAGAGACAGCCCCTGTTCCCCTCACCAGGGAACCCAGGCTGCCAGGGGCTACATCTGAGCATGGTATATCCATGAATGGTCCTTGGTTGGAGCATCAGTCTCAGAAAAGACCCCTGTGCCCAGATGCTTTGGTTCTGTTGCCCTCCTTGTGGCAAATGGCGGGATCTAGAAAAGATCATCCTGAGTGAGGTATCCCAGAAGCAGAAAGACACACATAGTATATACTCACTTATAAGTGGATATTAAACATATAATATAGGATAAACATACTAAAATCTGTACACCTAAAGAAGCTAAGCAAGAAGGGGGCCCTGGGTAAGATGATCAATCCTCACTCAGAAAGGCAAACAGGATGGACATCAGAAGAGGGAGAAAACAGGAAACAGGACAGGAGCCTACCACAGAGGGCCGCTGAAGGGCTCTACCCAGCAAGGGTATCAAAGCAGATGCTGAGACTCATAACCAAACTTTGGGCAGAGTGCAGGAAATCTTAGGAAAGAAGTGGGAGATAGAAAGACCAGAAGAGGACAGGAGCTCCACAAGGAGAGCAACAGAACCAAAGGATAAAGAGAATGTTAACAGAGCTTGCTTTCTGTGGCTGTCACAAGAATGGTGGAACTACCCTGATTTCTTTCTTTCTTTCAGGATACTAGTGAACTTGTACCACTAAGTTACTTATCCAGCCCCATCTTTTGTGTGTTTTTAAAAGACAAGCAGGTAAACACGGCCTTGAAAAGTCCTTAGTAGTCTTTTGTCTTTAGACGTAGGGGAGCTATCAGTTCAAGGAGTTCTTACTTATTTTGGAAAAATAACCAGAATGGAAAATTTTAATTAGTTTCCAACAGGAAAACCTCCAGTATAAGTACAAATAATGTTTCGTATACCACTGCATTCAATGACCTAACATAGGGTAAGTTCTGTTTATTTTATTTAACAGAAAACATTTACACAACCTTGGTGTGTATGAGACCCATGCTTTGCGAATAGTAAAGAACTCCATCCTCATAACATCCTGTGGAAAGTCACACGAGAGCAAGATCCCCACTGAGGGCCCGAGTGCCAGAACCCATGCATTCACCCTTGTGCTAGCAGCTGGGTATACTGAGTGACCTATTTCCCACCCTGGCTTCTGCCCAAGACAGCGCCTGGCCAGCAGCAGGCCCTCAAGTATGGATTGAGCCTGGCTGCCTGTCACTGTCTGAAACCTCTCGACAAACTGCAGCACACCGCTTCTGCTATCAGACTGAGCATATCATTTATCACCCAAAGTAGGGCACTATTAATAATTACAGCGGGAAAACACATTTAATCCAGGACGTCTCGGGCGAAGCAGAGCGAACAGTGACGTACAACTGTCGTCACACAGGAGATGAAATTAAGACACAGGAGGTTCACTAACTCGGCCAAGATTGCATGTGGTAAGTGATGCCAACAGGACGGGAAACCAGGAAGTCACTCCAGAGGCCTCCGGGAGGGCACGCTACCTTAGTAGGGGATGAAGCCTGCAGTGCCGCAGAGCCGCTAACCCGCCTATCCCACACTCTGCCCTCAATGCCCATCTCCCCTCCTAAGGCATGTACCCCAAAGAAAGCTTCCATGTGCCCCATCTGTCTCCCAGGACATGAAGAAAGGTCTCTGCAGGGAATGGACACCCTCATACACAGGGATGTGTTGCTGAAAATATTTGGAAAATGTTCCAGCAATATCATTAAATACTAACTCACAAATATCTGGTGTCTACACACACACAAACACACACACACACACACACACACAGACACAGTCATTCTACCACCGCCACCACCCACACCACGTACACACCACCCAGACCAAACACACAACACATACACACACAATACACACACACTACACAAACCCCCACACCCCACACACATACACACACACACACACACACACACACACACACACTCCATATCACACACCACACACACACACATTTGTATTTTTGAGACAGGGTTTAGACCAGGCTAGCCTCAGACTCACAGAGATCTGCCTGCCAAGTGCTGGGATTAAAGTGTTCAGCACTGCCTGGTGCGTCTTTCTCTAACTGATTTCTGGTTGAATTCTCTTACGGCCTGAGAACATTGCTTGTAAGATTTCTATTTTCCTTTTATATTTTATTAAGTCGATCGGTTGGTCGCTGGGGATGTCTATAGGTGCGTGGGTGCTGTGTGGGTGCAGAGGTTAGAGGACAGCTTATGTCACCTAGGTTCCCGGGGTTGAACTCAGGTTATCGGGGTTGGCAGCGAGCGCATCTGCCTGATCTCGAGGCCCAGCCTCTTGGATGTTTACTCTTTTCCACGAAAATGTTAAGGTTACTTTCTGGCTTACTCTTAGTGTTCAGTATCCCTCATGCACTCCAAGACTGTGCAGTCTGCTCGGACTCGGTGGAGACTTCTACAAATAGCGGTTAGATGCCTCGGGCTTAGTGTTGCACGGGTCTTCTGGTGTGTTTCGTTTTGACTTGGTTTGGTTTGGTTTTTGCCCAGTCTGACTGCTCATGCTAACAGTTCCCTAGAGAAGTGTTGAAGTCAGTTATAATCTAAGTTTGTCTCTCTTTAATGCAGTCCTGTCTAGTTTTATTTCAGGCCTTTGGCACATTAGCAATTATGACTGTTCTGTCTTCTTGGAGAATTAACCCTTTACCATTACGTACTGTGCTCTTCTCCCTGCTAACAGCCCTTGTTCTAACACCTGATTTGCTAATAATATAAACTTCAGCATGCCTTTAAAATTATTTTCTTTTATTTTATGGGCATGGGTCTTTTGACTACTTGTGTCTGTGTACCACATGCATGTTTGGTGCCTGCAGAGTTCAGAAGAGGGCATTATGTCTCCCAGAACTGGAGTTACAGACAGTTGTGAGCCATATGGGTCCGGGGAATTGAACCCAGGACCTCTGGAAGAGTAGCTAGTGCTCCCAACTGCTGAGCCAGCTCTCTAGTCCTGTATGCTTTCTTTTGGTTAATGTTTATATGGTATTTAATTATCACCCTTTGTTTTATATCTGCATTTAAACTTCACATGGGTTTGTCAAAAACATATAATGGAGCCTGTCTTAGCTAGGGTTACTATTCCTGTGATGAAACACCATGATCAAAAGCAAGTTGGGGAGGAAAGGGCTTATTTCACTCACAGTTCCATGAAACAACTCATCAACAAAAGCAGTGAGGGCAGGAACTCAAGCAGGGCAGGAACCTGGAGGCAGGTGCTGATGCAGAGGTCACGGAAGGGTGCTGCTTACTGGCTTGCTCCTCAAGGCTTGCTCAGCCTGCTTTCTTATCAAACCCAGGACTACTCACAGGGGATTCCAGCCTGGGGAAGGCACTACCCACAATGGGCTGGGCCCTCCCCCATCAATTACTAGTTAAGAAAATGCCCCACAGGCTTGCCAACAGTCTGCTCCTATGGGGGCATTTTCTTAATTGAGGTCCCTTCTCTCAGATGACTACAGCTTCTGTTGAGTTGACACAAAATTAGCCAGCACAGAGCCTTACTTTTAGTCTGGCAATACCTGCCTTTTACCAAGTGTGTTTAGAGAACATATTTAACTATTGATGGGGCTGGATTTTGGTCTGATAGCTTAATCATTTTGCTGTTGCTTTGACCTCTGAATTTTTTTTTTCCTTTTTCCCTTTATTAGGCCTTCTTTTAGAATTTTTTTAGAATTCCATTTTAACTTGTATTTCGGATTTGGCTCTGTATTTCTTTGTGCATGTTTTTCTTTAGGGACGGCTCTAGGGATTTATCTGGATTTTATGTGCATTTTTTCTACTTCTGTAGCTTAGAGTTAACTCTGTATCAGTGTATGTAAAATGCAGAAGCCTTGCAATTAATTACTTCCGTCTGCAGCTCCCCATACCTTCCGTTGAAAGACCCCAGCCTCACACTAAGTTAAACATAGCTAATGCCATTTTGTGAGACACCACTGTTTTGTAAAACTCTGAAGGCCAGATGAGAAACTGGAAAATTACTGAGAAATCCTAGCTGTGTCACCCACTTGGGATATCTGTGGTCAGGCTGCCCCAGTCATACTAAAAACAGTTTGTGTTAATCACTCTCATAGATATCTGTGAGACTGTTTCAGCTAAGATAGGGAAAAACAAAATAACAGGTGGCGGGCCACGTCAAGGGGTCATCCTACCCCCCTTGACCACCCAGCTCCTGGAATCTTGGTGCCCCTGCCAAACTTTGACGCAAATTGTGGTCTCGTGTAAACGTACCAATCAGCCCCCTGTAACCATGCCCTCTCGTTTCTGTACCAGTGCCTCTGCCTCTAAAACCCTATAAAAACCCCAGCTTTCTACCTAGGGGGCGCGGAAGTCTTCCGAAAGACTTTTTGCCCCGGGTACCTGTGTATCAAAATAAAAGCCTCTTGCTGTTTGCATCCGAATGG